>NC_056736.1:720377736-720665236 GCF_019279795.1 Protopterus annectens | reverse complement strand
AGTAAATACCTAAACTGTGAGAAGATTGGTAAAAGAAATGAAGTCAGTAATCAGGACTATTAAGATAAACTCATGTTTTATAACAGAAGTAAATAGAATATACTACTATGCAGCTGAGCTACTAAGAGGTAATGTGTTACCACAAAAATGTAGAGCAACAAAGGAAACAAGTAAAATGCTACCATGGAAGCACTGAACAGAGAAAACTATAAAGCAAGTAAGACAGTAAGTATCACTGTTAGAAGAGTACAAAAAAGAGACAGATCAACAAAAAAAATAAAACTTGGAAAGACAGATGTGTTAAAAGCAACGCACAGTTTCAAAACAAGCCAAGATCTATCGTATACAATTTCAAATTATAAAGTAAAAAGATCAGCGCAGACAGAAAAACTTAGAGGACATACAAATAAATATTAAAACAATATACAGAATAAGCAATTTATTGATGACACAAAATGATTTTATAGAGAATTGGGAAACAAACCAAAAGAAATAGAAACACCACCAAAAAAGAAGAAATAGGCACACTTTGGAGAAGTATTTATAAAGACCCCATTGGACATAACAAAGATGTTGAATAGAGAGAAGAATTAAAAGAAACAGTAATGAGATTAATGTACAGCACATGAAATGGGATGAAGAGAAATTGAGATAAAATTAAGAAAGTATCCTAAATGGAAATCTCCAGACCTAGACGCATTACCAAATTTCCTACTAAAAGCATTAACATCTTTTAGCCCTCAGTAATATGTGTATCCCGAACAGATACTAATCTGGTTAATAATAGGAAAAATTATACTCCTCCTTAAGAGTGAACCTGCAAGTCATTAAGAGTGACCCTACAAGCCATCTTTAGAACTATAGCTCAATAACTTGCCTTTGAACTATATACAAACTATATACCGAAACCGACGCAGACAGTCTTTATAGTCAATTATGGCAGTAGAACAAAAGGGTAATAAAAAAAGTAATATGAACAAAGGATCATTTGTTGGTAAATAGAGACATAATAGAGAATTGTAAAAAGGGGAAGAATTTAGATATAGCAAGGATAGATTGCAAACAAAAGCATTTGAGAGTATCCCACATTCATGGACAAAGGAATGCTTACAGTTATATAAACTACACCTTACATTGATCAATAACATAACAGTGACCATGAAACAGTGGCAAACCACTTTGCAGTCGGACCATGACAAAGGGTAAATTATTATCACAGGGATAAAAATTCAAGGGGAGATACTCCAGGGTGAATCTGGCCACTGTTGCTATTTTGTCCTGCCCTTAACCTATTAAACTGATTACTTAGATTAGGGCATGGTTACAATTTGGCTCCCAGAAAACAACATTGTTTAAACATTTGTTACCTACTTTTTGTGGATGACTTAAATCTGTATAGGTCATCAGACGAAGAGTTGAAAGCTTAAAACATTTGCAGATATAAGAATTTCATTTGGTCCTGATAAATGTGCAAAAGCAACATTTAAAGCAGGAAAGCTGCAGCACCAACAGAATATCAACCTGGGACAGGAATGTGATATAAAGAAACTTGAGCATGGGGGAGTGCATAAGTATTTGGGAATAGATTAGAGATCAACAATAAAACATGAACAAATGAGAATAAATCACAGTAATGAATACTTGAGAAGACTAAAACTGATATTAAATACTGCCTTGCCATCAAGGAATAAAGTCCAAGTTATAAATCAATTCCTCTTCCTGTTCTAACTGTTCTGGCTGAGACTAAATTAGGTCCGTATGAATCAATGCTCTTCCCGATTGCCAAATTGAATACATAAATAAATAAACTTACAGTTTTGGGGTGAACTTACAGTTTGGGACAGAAAAATAAACAAAAAAAAACCTTCATGCTTATCAAATGACATATAAAAATCACTCTATACCAAGATTATATATGCAGCATTCTGAGGAGGTATGGACCTCCTTGATATTGATAACACATATAGATCTGCAGTCATGGGAGTGCATGCATATCACCTGACCTTATCAGATCCAAGCATAGTGAAAGTTTTAAAACATGAGTAGAAGAATTCTAAGATGATACTGATGCTTAGTTTAGCAGAAGCATTTCAGTGTCATAGGAGGTAACTAGGCTATTGACCTGGAGGACAATTCAAGCCCAGTCGTTTCATCCCGATGTAATGCCAATGATATTCTCGTCAATAGCAGGATTGTATTTATCAATGACTGCCCATGTCCAGGAGGGTTGTAGGCACTATCCCCAATAAGAATTTACCTTGCTCCAGCCACTCGTCCAGGTTCCTTTTTAACAGTGTCATAGACGTGCTTTGCTTCACATGAATTGGCAGCCTATTCCAAAGACGCTGCAGTTGCTGGGAGACAAATCTGTCCCTCTAACACTTCTTATTCAAGTTGCAGACTATATTTGGGTCCCTGGAATGGGTAGCTCTAGTCCCATTTGATTTATGGATATGCAGCAAATTCATTAGATTTTGGTTGGAGATTGCTCTGTAAGCCAGGCATAAGTCTCCCCAAGAAGTCTATACGATACTGAGTATAGTGACAGGGACTTTTTATTTTCGGTCTGTGTAAGGCACGTGCTAGAGTCCCTTGATCTTGTTACTTAGAAACCTCTGAGGTCTGTCCAATTGCTGCAGGTGCTGGCCGTTATACTCAATTAGGCCCCTGATTAGTGCTGACTACAGAGGCGTTATAACTTCCTTTGCTCTAGAAGTGATGCCTTTGCTAATCAAGTGTGCTATGCAGAAAGCCTTCCTTACTACAGTAGGCACGCGGTAGCCAAAGTTGAAGTCACAGTCTACTTGTGATCTCAGATCCTTACCACTTCTTAGGTACATAGGGTATTGTTGCTAATTTGATAGTGTGAAGGGACATTGTTTTTCTGAGGGGAATGATAATGCATTTCTTTTCAAGTAGTTCAAGACCATGTTTAAGACATGAGTCCTTGGTCTGCGTAAGACCCTCCAAGTATATTGTCATCATTGGGGGATTCAATAACTGCACCTGGTTTGTAGTCATCCACAAACCTTGGTCAGCCACAGCCCATTAGTTTTGGCCTGAACATCTCAGAAGTATATACCGAGCAGTAGGGGGCCCAGCACTGACTCCTGTGGCACTGGTAACAGGTCTGCTGGTTGATGTGGAGTCAACCACTTTGATAGCATGTTACTGGTTTGTAGCAACCCATCTTATAACAAAGGAGTTTACATTCAGTTTGTTAAGTCTATTGGTAATGCCTGAGTGTGGGATTGTGTCAAAGGCCTTAGCCAAATCGAGGTATGCTGTTTGCACAGATTTGCCTTCATCAATCACCCTGGTAACATTTTTAAAGAACTCCACTAGGTTTAACAGGCAGGATCTGCCCTTGACAAAGCTGAATTGGGTCGGATCCAGGATTTGGAGGTCACCTATGAATTTATTTATAAGTTCCATGGCCCTACAGACTTATGGATCTATAACTTGCTGGGTCTGTTGTAAGCCACCTTTGTGGAGAGGAATGGCTGTTTCTGTTCTCCATTCCACAGGAACAAAGCCTGTGGTTAGGCGGTGACTGAATAGGGTACTTAATGGTGATGCTAGTTCATGTTTTAGTTTTAGAAGACAGCTTGGTGTGCCGTCTGGCCCCATAGAGGCTGTGTTTTTTGCCTATGACAAGGCTTTACTAACCTACTCTTCTGATATGTAGGGTTGGGGTGGGGGTTGGAGGCAAGGTTTGTGATAAGTCTGAAGGGGATAAGGGAGTGAAATTTTCACCAAATCTGTCTGCCAGCAGGTTTGCTATCTCTGTGGAATCAGTGTGTGTGTGATACTGTTAGTCACTAGTTCGGCACTTGCTTGGGTTCTACAGGCTAGGGTGTACATAGCTGTAAAAGCAAGAAAAGTGAGCACAAGCAGAGCTGGGGATCACAATGATGTAAAAAATCCATTATTTTGTGACAAGCCACTGTAGTACAATGAAAACTTTTATTAAGCAAGATGCACACAATCAGATAAGCACTTTTGTCTCTGCTGATACAGTGAGTACATTTATTAAGGTTTGTGAACAGGATATTTTACTTTATTTGTCCAAGGGGCATACCAGGAGTTTTTATAACTTGACAGATAAGCAGCGACAGGCACTTAAGGGTTTACAAGGTAACACAGACATAGTTATTAAGAGTGTGGACAAAGGAGGAGCTGTGGTTATTTTGGACAAGAGTTTTTATCAAGATAAATTAGCGAATTTGCTATTAGACACATCTACTTACACTCAGATTTCTCCGATTGTGTGTGTGTCTGTGTGTGTCTTTCGGCTTTTCCCGGTTAGGGGTCACCACAGCGGAACTCCGATCTGCTAATGATTGGCAGTTGATTTTTACGTGCTGAGTTGCCAGCCCTAACACACAATCTTCAACGAAGGTACGCCCATTCACACATGTCTCCATGCAGAAGACGTTCTAGCTGAGAGTCGAACCGGATAGCATCTTACTGTGAGGCTACAGTGACCCGATTGTATTAAACAGAATTATTTCTGAGGTGAGGACTGGTTTAAAATGGTTACAAGCTGACTGCTTAACGGATAAAGATCTATTTGAATTTCTGTGGATAGAGCACCTGGTTACACCGATTTTTAAGGCTCTCCCAAAATTACACAAAGATCCTGTTAACCCTCCCATGAGACCCATTGTCTCAGGGAGGGGATGGATCACTGAAAATATTTCGATATGGTTGGAGTGCCTATTGAGACCTTGTGTAATGGTTTGTACGGAGGTGTTTAGAGACTCTGGCATTTTCTAACTTCATTAAGAAAAAGGGTAGAGGTGAAAGGTATTTTGCAGTACATCATGGTAATCCTCAATGTGCAGAGTCTTTTCACGGCGATAAGTAATAACTATGGCATAGAAGCAGTCACACATTTATTAATGGAAATGAATGTGCTGGGGGAGGACAAACTGAAATTGATGAGAGAACTGTTGAGTATGGTTTTGGAATATAATGTCTTTATATGTGGTGGCAAACACTACAGAAAGACACAGGGGGTAGCCATGGGCACCCCCTGTGCGAACACTTATGCTAATCAGGTCTTAGATTTTTGGACAGTCAAACAAGTGGAGGGATAGGATACATCTATACAGGCACTTTGTGGATGATATTTTTCTGTTATGGGAGGGAGATGAGGCAGAACTTTTCAGTTTTGTCAGCTATTTCGGATCTTCTGCCACCTTCCTTAAATTCTCTTTGAATTTTTCCATAACAAAGATAGACTTCCTGGATATAAGATTGATGCAGGACACAGGGGTGTTTAGGACCACACTTTATAGAAAAGGATGTTGGAAAAAATAGTTTGCTAGCACAGGACAGCATGCATCCCCAGTATACTTTTAATAATATAGTCAAAGGACAGCTGGGTAGGGTTTCCAGACTATGTACTGAGGATGATGATTTTGAAATAAAAATGGAACAACTAAAGTATAACGTTATAGAAAAGGGCTATGGAGAGGAGAAGGTGAGTCAGGCTTTTGTTAGGCAGAAGAAATGTAGACAGGGTAAATTGAACCCATGGTTTAAATCAAGGGAATTAGATGAATTAAAAAATTCAAATAGTAAGTCACAGAACAAAGGTCCAAAGCTTATGCTGACTTAGAGTAATAATGTACATGGGGTTTGGGATATAATCAGAAATAATTGGAAGATATTAGCGTCTGATGAGAAAGTGAGTGCAATTGCTGGAACCATGCCATCTTTTGGCTTTAGGAGAAATAAAAATCTAAAAGACTTGTTAAGCAATGAAGTTAGAGACCTCCATAGACATATAGTGACAAGGAAGGGGACCAGACCGTATGTTTCCTGTAAGGCTTGTTGCTATATTAATTCAGATACTGAGTTTATCCATCCAAGCACTGGAAAAAATATAATTTTTCTGTGAGTGCCAGTTGTAGATTTATGAATGTCATATATTTAGCCACATGTCAGTCTTGTAACTGTTACTACATATGAAAGACCAATTGCATGTTAAAAACTAGAATCTTGAATCACTCATCAGCCGTTAGGCAAAAAAATTAGCATAATGCTCTTTTTGGGCACGTATCAGCATTTGCAGGTCACAATTTCAAATTTATGGTTATCAGTCATTTATATATTTATTTATTTATTTATTTAGATATTTATGGATATCCAAAGGGAGCAGAGGGGGCGATATTGTGAACAGGACTGAGTGCGAAGAAACTAGGTAGATTATAGAATTAACAGCACACAGATTTCCTAGCCTCAATGAGGTTATTCCTATTAAGCCCACCCTGAAGAAAAGGCGGACTCAGTATTGAACAATAATTGGCTGTGAAGGGTTTTAAATGATTTCCTGTATTTGTAATGCATTGTCTGAAGAAGGGTGCTTACTGTTTTTGGATTTTATTCAATGCTTTTATCTTCGTATTTGCTGTCTTGTACCAATGACGAATAAATACTTCTTCATATTGGTGGTAACTGCCTTTTATGGACTTGTGTAACTAAATAAAGGAAGTTACTGAAAATGGGAGGTATTAAAAAAGTGGTACTCACTGTGTATGTTTAATGCTCCACTTAAGTCTGGTACTGTCAGCAGCTCTGGTAGTTTAGAGGGATAAAGCCCTGACTACAGCCCAGTGGACCTGGATTTGATTACTGATTCGAGTGACTGATGGAACAGCAGGAGAGGAGCGGGCAGTTTCATGGGTGCTCCTTTATGCAATTCCTGGTGGAGAGCGGGGATGTTGCATCAGCGCATATTTTTCAAGGAAGGGAGGGGTGGTAGGACTGGTTGAGCTGCTACAGAGGTGGGGCAAAATACTGCATGCCTGATTCTCAAATGCAACTATGTAGCAGCTATGAGGGGGATGGGGAGTAACTGGGTAGGCCTAAGATAAAAAACCCAGCTTATGGCGGTAGAGAAGACACTCAGAATGCCATTAAGGTCCATGACCAGCCCCAGTGTTAGTCCGGGGGACAAAGAACTGGCAGACCTGGCATAGACAGGGGGCAGATGGTAGGAAGGCCATAGAATAACACAAGATAGTGAAACGTTCTCAAAAAAAAAAAAAAAAAAAAAAGTTTGGTATCACTGAGTTGCAGTAATGTAATGACGAGATATAATAGCAATTCAATGACATGATTCTTGGTCCACAGGGAGTAACTAAGTTACTCTGATATAACGGTGACTGATTTTGATGCTGAGTTCTTAGTATGCAGTATATGATCACGTTAAGCGAAAGCTTACAAAACCGAACTGTCAGAACAGTGATTTTTTTCCCTTGGAAAAAAATCACTGCTCCAACATAAAAAAAAATAAAAAAAAAGTAAGCACATTAAAACACGTGATTAAATGAGGGGCTTTTCCCCCCATACCCCCTGATGTGGGGACTGTGCCCCCACACCCCCCTACTTAAATATACCAACTCCAAGACCGCACTACAGTGCTGAAAACAGCAAAGTACCAAAGCGGCCAAGCTAATTCTTTCCCAGGGAAAGAATTTGCTTACATGCCGATTTGATATTTTGCAGTTTCAGTTTTGTCAGCCCGACCAAGATGCATTTGAAAACATGCATCTTTGGTCTGCTGATAGGAACTCTATATATATATATATATATATATATATATATATATATATATATATATATATATATATATATATGTATGTGTGTATATATATATATATATATATATATATATATATATATATATATATATATATATATATATATATATATATGGGTCTATTTCAGAAGACTGAAAAAACAAAAGACTGAATCCCAAAAAGACTGAAAATGCAAAATACTGAATGATGGAATTTGCCTCTTATCTCTGTTATGCGATCTTGGAGTATATATAGCTAGCAGGGGGTGATGAGTGGTGCAGGGGGGGTTTGCCCCTGCATTAAAAATGTGTTCATTATTTTGAATTTTCAGTCTTTTGGTTTATCAGTCTTCTGACGTAGACCCATCAGTAGACAAAATTTTAAGGGGGCATAAATAAATAGCTGAAGAAGCAGAACGAAGATAAGAGCAGCCAGAAGATACAGACTCAACCAATACATAATGTCAGATGTGACGCTTTAGTCAGGTTTGCACCAGTAAGGACAGTGCTCCAAACGTGTGTCACACCCACAAAGTGGTTTGCACCTGCAAGGGCAGGCTCAACCAACACATAATGTCAGATGTGATGCTTTAGTCAGGCTTACACCAGCAAGGACAGTGCTCCAAACGTGTGTCACACCCACAAAGTGGTTTTCACCTGCAAGGGCAAGCTCAACCAACACATAATGTCAGATGTGACACTTTAGTCAGGTTTACACCAGCAAGGACAGTGCTCCAAACGTTTGTCACACCAACAAAGTGGTTCATACCTGCAAGGGCAGGCTCAACCAACACATAATGTCAGATGTGAGGCTTTAGTCACATTTACACCAGTAAGGACAGTGCTCCAAACATGTGTCACACCCACAAAGTGGTTTGCACCTGCAAGGGCAGGCTCAACCAACACATAATGTCAGATGTGACGCTTTAGTCAGGTTTACACCAGCAAGGACAGTGCTCCAACGTTTGTCACACCAACAAAGTGGTTCGTACCTGCAAGGGCAGGCTCAACCAACACATAATGTCAGATGTGATGCTTTAGTCAGGTTTACATCAGCAAGGACAGTACTCCAAACATGTGTCACACCCACAAAGTGGTTTGCACCTGCAAGGGCAGGCTCAACCAACACATAATGTCAGATGTGAGGCTTTAGTCACATTTACACCAGTAAGGACAGTGCTCCAAACGTGTGTCACACCCACATCGTGGTTCGCACCTGCAAGGGCAGGCTCAACCAACACATAATGTCAGATGTGACGCTTTAGTCAGGTTTACACCAGCAAGGACAGTGCTCCAAACGTGTGTCATACCCACAAAGTTGTTTGCACCTGCAAGGGCAGGCTCAACCAACACATAATGTCAGATGTGATGCTTTAGTCAGGTTTACACCAGCAAGGACAGTGCTCCAAACGTGTGTCACACCCACAAAGTGGTTCGCACCTGCAAGGGCAGGCTCAACCAACACATAATGTCAGATGTGACACTTTAGTCAGATTTACACCAGCAAGGACAGTGCTCCAAATGTGTGTTACACCCACAAAGTGGTTCACACCTGCAAGGGCAGGCTCAAGCAACACATAATGTCAGATGTGACGCTTTAGTCAGGTTTACACCAGCAAGGACAGTGCTCCAAACGTGTGTCACACCCACAAAGTGGTTTGCACCTGCAAGGGCAGTCTCAACCAACACATAATGTCAGATGTGATGCTTTAGTCAGGTTTACACCAGCAAGGACAGTGCTCCAAATGTGTGTCACACCCACAAAGTGGTTTGCACCTGCAAGGGCAGGCTCAACCAACACATAATGTCAGATGTGACGCTTTAGTCAGGTTTACACCAGTAAGGACAGTGCTCCAAACGTGTGTCACACCCATAAAGAGGTTTGTACCTGCAAGGGCAGGCTCAACCAACACATAATGTCAGATGTGATGCTTTAGTCAGGTTTACACCAGCAAGGACAGTGATCCAAACGTGTGTCACACCCACAAAGTGGTTCGCACCTGCTAGGGCAGGCTCAACCAACACATAATGTCATATGTGATGCTTTGGTCAGGTTTACACCAGCAAGGACGGTGCTCCAAACGTGTGTCACACCCATAAAGAGGTTTGTACCTGCAAGGGCAGGCTCAACCAACACATAATGTCAGATGTGATGCTTTAGTCAGGTTTACACCAGCAAGGACAGTGCTCCAAACGTGTGTCACACCCACAAAGTGGTTCGCACCTGCAAGGGCAGGCTCAACCAACACATAATGTCAGATGTGATGCTTTGGTCAGGTTTACACCAGCAAGGACAGTGCTCCAAACGTGTGTCACACCCATAAAGTGGTTTGCACCTGCAAGGGCAGGCTCAACCAACACATAATGTCAGATGTGATGCTTTAGTCAGGTTTACACCAGCAAGGACAGTGCTCCAAATGTGTGTCACACCCACAAAGTGGTTTGCACCTGCAAGGGCAGGCTCAACCAACACATAATGTCAGATGTGACGCTTTAGACAGGTTTACACCAGTAAGGACAGAGCTCCAAACGTGTGTCACACCCATAAAGAGGTTTGTACCTGCAAGGGCAGGCTCAACCAACACATAATGTCAGATGTGATGCTTTAGTCAGGTTTACACCAGCAAGGACAGTGATCCAAACGTGTGTCACACCCACAAAGTGGTTCGCACCTGCAAGGGCAGGCTCAACCAACACATAATGTCAGATGTGATGCTTTGGTCAGGTTTACACCAGCAAGGACAGTGCTCCAAACGTGTGTCACACCCATAAAGTGGTTTGCACCTGCAAGGGCAGGCTCAACCAACACATAATGTCAGATGTGACGCTTTAGTCAGGTTTACACCAGCAAGGACAGTGCTCCACGTGTGTCACACCCACAAAGTGGTTTGCACCTGCAAGGGCAGGCTCAACCAACACATAATTTCAGATGTGATGCTTTAGTCAGGTTTACACCAGCAAGGACAGTGCTCCAGTAGTGTGTCACACCCATAAAGTGGTTTGCACCTGCAAGGGTAGGCTCAACCATTACATAATGTCAGATGTGACGCTTTAGTCAGGTTTACACCAGCAAGGACAGTGCTGCACACGTGTGTCACGCCCACAAAGTGGTTCGCACCTGCAAGGGCAAGCTCATCCCAACACATCTAGACAAAAATGTGATAATTTAACTAACCTACAAGCGGTATGTTGCAACAATGTTCACTGCAACAGGCAACTTAAGACTTGTCCTGGCATCTACGTCTCTAATACTTTAATGTATCCAACCTTACATTCTAGTTTTCCAATACTGAACAAGAAGGAAAGGGATTTAATGCGACTCCTTCAGAAGCTTGAGTTTTCAGAAAATCGAAATTCATATGGTAAGACCACGTGCTCGAATTTCGGAAAACTGAAAGCTTTTGAATGGATATCACGATACAGTGAGGATTAGGGAATTTACCCTTTTTTCCACTGTACTGTAATCCCGGAGTTGGTATATATAATATGTAGGTGGTGTTGGGGGCGCAGAGAGGCTTGCTGCCCTGCAAAACATAGAGAAAAGGTAGATTTTTTATTGTTTTCAGTTCAAGTTTTCAATCCAATGGAATGAACTACCTGACATCTAATAAAGTACACTCATGTTGTAGTTCCAGAAAACATGATAAACTGCGTGAAGAATCAATACTTGGTACAGGATTCACATTGAGATGAAACAATGATAGGTGCCAAAGAACTAAACAAGTCAACTTAGAGGAAATAACACAACTTGTCTGATAAGTTAAGTAACAATTTTATCATCGGAAACGCAGCAATATCCAAGTACTTGCACATTCACAGTTTAGCTACCCTTAATGGATTTTAGTGTTGTGTTTTTGGGGGACTTACGCTGCTGTACTTACCAGGGTTTGGGTTGTCCTGCAGTGCAACAACAAATTTTGATCTCTTTCTCAGACCTTCTAGAAAAGTAACAACAAGGTCCCGAATATCCTCAGCATTGTTGGAGGTAAAAGTATATTCATCACCTTTAATGGTTGCCATAGTAAAGCTCTGTCCTTGAAGCTTGCCTCCCCTGAAATACAAAATTCAAAATATTTTTCAAAATACTGTCATTATTGTGATTATAGAAAGCTATGACTGGCAACTCAAAAGTGATACAGTTCTCACACTGACTGCATTTCTGCTTGCTTTAAGTATCTGAGAAGCAGATTTCAGAGAAGCCCTCTTTTAAAGAATTATTTAATGTACATATCCTGGAAATAACATAACATCTTCTCTGAAATACGTGTGGAGCCAGGAAGTAACCTGTTAACTCTATCATGATCATGGATGAAAAGGATTGATTGCAGCAGTATATTCACGATTGCCAAAAGACTGAATGTATAAATGAATAAATGGATAGGTACGTAATATCCATCAAGTACCCATTTTGACTGTGTGCATTAAACGTGGTGATTGGGGCTGTTGCCAGTAAACTCAAAGGGCAATATTCAGAGATGGCCTCTAACCATCACAGAAGAAGGTATGCAGAGACCATGTGGACCCCAGAATGTCTTGTGAGTGATAGACAGATCCTGTTATCCTGAAGGCAGCTGTGCACAGCGTGAAGACGCAAGAAAAACTATGGTCCACAGCACCAGACAAGTGTCTCAGTGTTTCAGGTTATATTTTAGCAGGGAATATAACATCCCACTGTTGGACCATTTATTTATTTTATTTATTGAGATTTGATTACCTGGAAAGTCCAACTGGATACAAGCCCTTTTTCAGTGGAGGCCCAGGGTGAAAAGCTTCATAGTGTTACGAAAACATTTCAAGAAGAATAATTTTACAGTCTTCAAAAATAAAACAAAACATCTCCAGTTTAAATAATTATACCAAATTAGATATAATGTAACAACACTGGATAGAAATAGATATAACTTATATGACAATGATTTAACATTTAGAAACATTTTAGCCAGTTGTGAGAAATTAGAGTAGGTTAGTATAATACGAGCAGGAAGCGGAATATCTAGTCAGATAAAAACAGGGTTATGGCAGATTTAGATAGAGAGTCAGGGCAGAAACTGAAGTAAGGAAGTGAGTGAAGAAGGGGGAGTTAGAATTGTAAGGTAGGTACTTGTTCATATTTAGGGATATAGTTTCTCCTGGGGTTGAGCAACAACAGAGCCAGATTTTGTCTAGAAAGTCTTCCAAAATGGTTTTAAAGAACGGGAAGGTATTGTTCTGATGGGTACAGGTAAGGATTTCCAGACCTAAGCAACATTATATGAGTACAGACCATGCCCAGCATTTTTGGTTTGTGGTTAGAGAGGGGTTTTGGTCACTGGCTTGTGATGAATGAGTGGAAACATAGTTGTATAGAATGGTACTTAATGCTGGACAAGCAAATGGATGCTGGATATGATAAGAAACTGCATACTTTAGCTGATGGGGTAGTTCTAGCCAATTTAGACTTTTTAGTGCTACATATATAGTGGTGGGGTTTGAAAGGGGTATTTGCTGCAAATGTTGCCACTTTATTATAGTATTGTTCAAGTTTTACTCTGTGTGATGGCTAGGGGCAAGTAAGGATGGCAACAGCATAAAGTAGTGAGGAGAGGGAGGTAAATAGTAGCAAGTGTAGTTTTAACTGCATAGGTGGGAAAGAGATTGATTCTAAAAGGCATCCCTAGTTTTTGGTGAGTGTTTTAATTCAATTTTGTTTATGCAGGTAACATTTAAGATTATCATCCACTACTATTCCTAATAATTTGCTATGAAAAGTGACTTCTGTGGTTGTATTATTAAGAGAGAGGATTCTAAATATTGTTTTTAAGAGAGAGGGATTTGGGGAATAAAAGCAGTAGCTTTATTTATTTATTTTTGATTGAGCATGAACTGCAATTTGCAAAGCCATGTTTCAGTAGCTGTTACAGTTTTCTGAGTAATTCTTTGGAGAGGTGCCAGGTTGACTGATGTGCATATTAGGGTAGAGTCATCTGCATATTGTATTAGAAAGGCCTATTGTGTGGATGCATGGAGCATATTGGTGAGAATGTTAAAGTGTAGGGGAGCACTGATAGAGCCTTACGGTACACCGGTGGTGACTAGGAAGAATGGAGACAGGATGGAGTGCCATTTTACTGACTGGTACCTATTGGATAAGTAGCTTTTAAACACTAGAAGGGTCAGCTGAGATAGACCTAGTAAGGACATTTGAAGTAGAAGTTTGGTGTGACAAAGTTCGTCGAAGGCTTTAGACAAGTCTAGAAATAAGGAGGAGACTAGTTTGCCATTATCTCTAGCTTTACTGACAGTATCCATAAAGGTTAGAAATGCAGTGTTAGTACTATGGGAAGGATGAAAGCTGTGTTATGTGGGAGATAGGAGTTCTTTCTGCAGAAGATAGTTTAGCAATTGTTTTTGAATACATTTTAAGTATTTTGGACGGGGGGATTGCTACAACTCTAAAGTTAGTGACGCTGTTGAATTTCCTCCTTTGTGTAGAGGGATAATGTGTGAATTTTCCAGAGCAAGAGAGAGAACTTGGGATTCCTGGACTGAACAATTTATAAGGCTCGACGCAAGATAGGTAATGCTATGGGCTGCTATTTTAAAGTACTTCCTTGGAAGGTCATCAGCTGAAGTAGTAGTGAAGTTTAAAAGTTATTTTATAAAGGATGTACAGGTTTAAAGGTGAATGTCGATGTGGTGATATGTGGCTGCTGAGCAGAGTTGCAATGAGATTTTGTGGAATCCTTGGCTAGGAATGCTATACTACCTATGAAATAAAAGTCAAATTCAATTGCAGTTTCATCTGGTGAGTTACTGAGAGGGTTAAGTTTGAAGTTTTGGTCAAGATGTAAGATTTCTTTAATGGCTGACCAGAATTTTTAGGGCTGTTTTTACTGTTGTTCTGAATGATCTTACAGTATAGTTTTTTTTTGTTTTCATGTATTTGCCTTTTTAGTACAATTGCAGAGCATTATTGAATTTCAAGGTATTGTGACATTTTAAATTTATGCCTTTCTTTCCATGCCTTTTCTCTGTCCTACATTAGCATGCTACTCTTTTTGGACAGCCAGATTGCATTATTTGTTTTAGTCTCTTCCTTCTAGGAGATGCAAGGCTATTTAGGATATTTAGAAACGTAATGAATTAATTTACGGTATTATCCATGGAGAGAATTTTTAGGATGTTATGGTTAATAGATGATACAGTTGTAATGAATATTTCTGGGTTAAACTTGGATTAAACTTGGACCAGTTTCGTGCAGTTTTATAAACATGCTGTTTAAGTGGATGTGTGAGATGTCTTGTTGTATCGATTGGGAGATGACCAGTGAGAGACACATTGTACGGTATCGACTGGGAGATGATCACTGAGTGACTGACATTGTACCTGTGGTGGTGAATTTACTAAGGTCTGATCCTAGGAAACAGTGTAATAAGGAGCTGGATGTGTTACTATAATGTACGGGGCTATTAATTAGTTGTGTGAAACCGTATAAGTAGGGGAGTTAGAAGTTATGTCCGAGCGATTGATACTGGCATCACCTAGTTGAATTTTTCTTGTGGAATTATGATGCACATCCAATGTAGGCTAACACTGCAAACAGCAGCTGCAATGCATTTCTGAAAAGACTATGAATCCAGAAAAACATTGGATACTTTGATCCCTCATTATAGCCAAATAACACGCCTTAACTAGTGATACAATTAACAGAATTTTGCAGTTCTTAAAAAAATTGCATAATCTATAAAAAAGGTGAGCCTTTATAACGCAAAACAACTTATCTATTTCATACTTTAGTGTATGAGATGATATTTGACAAGAAGGCAGAATGCATTTACAATTTCCTCACTAAGGAACTAACCTTAGAGTGCAGTCCAGGATGCAATTTGGAGATGGAGATTCATTTGCATACCTCAGTACTCCTGTATAAAATTAACAGCTATATCTTATTATTTTTCTAGTACTGAAGGGAAGACATCTATGATGTGCAGTGCTGTACTTTGTGGATGAAAGACAGGTACAAGGCCATCATAGGGGCAGTCTATAAAGATACGTAGGAATGGTGATTACACAATATGTATGACAGTGGACAGAGGCAGTGCTTAAACACCCTACATTACAGTAATGACCCCTCATACATGTGAGGCGAGACCCAAACAAAATAATCCACTACAAATGAGATGTATTTAAATATAGCTATGACAAGGACAGTTAAACATCTGGGGGATAACACAGCTGGATGGCAAATGGAAAACATGGTCAGGCTTAAACTGTCCATCAGGGACTGGCCTAGTACCTACCTATAACATTATTGATGTATCAGTGTACATGATTCTGGTTATGAATCCTGTTGTATACCATATAAATAAACCTCACAAGCTCCTTTCTGCAACAAATCTGAGCAAAGCCAAATATTGAGGGGACAAATGCATAAAATCTGGGACAGATTTTCTATTCCTCTTATAAACTTAGTTGTTAAAATAACAGGTTTTGCTTTAGAATGCATTTTCAGAAGGATATGAAATTTGAAAAACAAATGTCAGTCATTATTTACTGATTTCAATCCTGAATGATTTACCTGAAGACCACAATTTTTTTTTAAGAACAGACCAAATGTGTGTGCATGTGTTTGTTTGTGTGTGTGTGTGTGTGTGTGTGTGTGTGTGTGTGTGTGTGTGTGTGTGTGTGTGTGTGTGTGTGTGTGTATACCCTGGTAACTATAGGATCCAAACATCTGACTAGTCTCATATACAAACCAATGGAAAGAATTATCACTATAATGATAAACAATGACATAGGAAACTTTCAGACACAGATTCAACCCAGTTTGGTTTTGTTAAGGGCAGGTCATGCCCATGAAACCTTGTGAACTTTTTCGAGAAGGCCACCAAAACAATGAACAAGGGCAAAAGAGTGCATACAGCCTACCTTGACCTGACCAAGGCATTCAACACAACACTCTACTTGCACACTGTGGACAAACTCACAAAATTGGGTATAAACCCCTACGTTACCCACTGAATAATCAGTTGGCTTATAGATAGGACCCATGAAGTTAGGATAGGGGAGTCCACCTTTACAAACAGCCCAGCCACTAGTGGAGGTTCATTACATTTTGCTATCTACTTCTTTGAAGTCAAGGCCAACATCAAGGGCCTGTGGCTTACCTAGAATACCCTCAATACACCATGGTCCTAAACTAAATACCAATAAATGTATAATAGTATCCTTTGGAAAGTTGCCTGCCCCTGGAAACCACCACACTGATAACACATCCCAAGAGCAAACCCAGTAATGAGGACTTTCAGGACACATGTAGACAGTAACTTTGCATTTGGCCATCACGTGTCTATGGTAGAAAGAAAGTCATTTTATGTTGTACAATTTATAAGCAGGATTATGGCATCTAGGTTCAAGGAAGTCATCACTCCACTATACTCATCTGCCATCAGATCACTAAGTACAAAGCCCTGTTTAGCATGTACCTAACCAGCCACATGCATCAAATGGAACATCCACAGAGGTTCTAGCACAAAGAACACATGGAGTAAACAACATGTCCTACACAGATTGCCTCAAATCCCAATTGCTGTTCTCTGTTTCCTACAGACTGTTGATGGACAGTCTATTTGTGGCCTACAAGGCATCCTTGCACCCCCCCCCCTCCCTGATGGTCCTTTGTGCATATCTGCAAAACAAACAGCATCAGAATTATTCAATCTGGGGGATTAAACCTTGCCTGTGACATAAAAAGCTCATGTTGGAGAGACCAGTATTTGACTCAGGAACTACACCTTTGCTGGAACAGGACTCCTATCCACGTGAAGCAGAGTTTCTTCCTGAACCCAATTTCAGTGTAACTTGGAACAGCAGATAGAGAATCAGAAATTCACCCCTGGTATGGCACCTAAGTATCTAATGGACAGATGCAGCCTGTAAATGCTTGACCACCTATGTTCTAGCATACACATATGCCTTAAAATAATCTTAGGGTAGCAAAACTTGTCAGATATATTTGGGTTGCATGGCTAGACTTAGAAAGGCCATTGTGGCTGTTAGCTTAGTATACACCTATGAACCTATAAACATATGAAATGAAAGTTCTCAAAAGCAGTACATGTTTACCACAAAATTAGTCTCAATATTTAAAATAAACCCTATTCTAAAAATAGCACTCCCTGACAGGAAAGTCTGACTTTGTAAAAAACACCATTGTGTTTAAAGGGCAAATACCATTTTAGCCAGAAAATAAAATATATAAATATTTTTCTTAAAAGGTTAATCATTTATATGTGTAAGGGATCGATCCCCTATGGGGACTTATCTGCCAGAAATGGAAGCTTGAAGCAGACCACTGCTCCGGTGAAGTCTCAGATTTGTTTCCTTTTGAGGTGGTAAGAAAGTACAGAAGTTGTCTATACTGTCACTGAAGACTTCCCTCTGTGAATGCTGAAGTGTACAGAGTGAAAGAATGTTAGAGCGCATATTTAACATTTGTACACGACAATGACCTTTTTGCTATTCTAACATCTGAACTAGATGCAAAAAATGCTGGTTTGGAGAAATTAAAAATAATCCCTCCACACCTCTGGACTACCCATGAAAATGAGGTAGGGCTCATAAAAGAAGCAGAACCTACTGTGCATATAACACTGATACCTGTGAGCACCTGTCTATGGCAGTTCAGTATCCGATATCAGCAGAAGAGGAAAAAGGAACTGAACCTATTATTTCCACTTTGTTACAACAAGGTATTGTTGTCCCAACTCCCCTGTAACACTCCTGTTTTACTAGTTAAAAAAAACAGGAAAAATACATATATATTTGTACAAGATTTATGAGCAGTGAATGCAGTAGTAGTACCAACATTTCCAGTAATCCCCTAATCCTGTAACAGTCCTGAGTTGTATACCATCAGCTGTCACAACCTTTTCAGTAATATTTCAACTGCTTTCGTTTCTATCCCTATACATCCAGACAACCAATATAATTTTGTACCTGCTCTTTTCTCTAGTGAAATGGAAAAAAAGGCAGCTGTACAAGATTACATTTCCTTGTGGTTCTAGTCTAATTTAATATAGAAGATTTGCTTTTAGCTTCAAAAAAACAAGTAACTGCAGAAAAAAATGCTTTTTTTCTTCTGACAAAGTTAGTAGAATTAGGATTTAAGCCTAACGAAGATAAGCTGCAGGTATGGAAATCACAGGTTCAATATTTGGGACATATTATTTCAGAAGATGCCAGACAGATCTTGCCTTCGTGCATTGCTGTGATATAAACTGTACCATGTACTACTACATTAAAAGAGTTGTGAGCTTTCTTCGGATTAACAGGTTACTGATGACAATGGATTTCTAATTATGCAAAAGTAGTGAAACCTTTATTAGACTTATTAGGGAAAGGTAGCCCTGAACCTTTGCCTTGCAGGACTGTCATGATCAAGCTTTTGTACAACTGAAAACATTATTCAAACCCTCCTGCAAATGGGTTACCAAATTATTCTAAAGAAAAGTAGCATTAGAATTATTATCACAATGTAGAAATGATGGTTATAGACCTATCTGTTATTTTCAGTATGAATCCTGATCCTGTGGTAGCAGCCCTCCTCTGCTACCTTAGGGCAGAAGCCATGATGGTGCACTTAGTGCAAATGGCAGCAGCCATCCATAGCAGCATTATTATTAAAGACTAAAACCCAGTACCCAGAAGCATATCTGGCTCAATCAGCACCCAGTACTGGTACCATGAACTCGTGCTCTATCTTTAAGTGAAAAGCAAAAAAAAGTACTTTACAGTAATATGCCAATTTGTCAATTGTCTCCCTCCAGCTCTTCTACTGGCACACTAACCAGATGACCAGATGCATGACACACCTCTGCTCCCTCCTGCCCCAGCCATTCACGTGCCATTTCTGTGCCCTGCCCCTGCCCCTCCTTTCCAACATTTTATTAAAAAAAATTATTTTTCTTTTAAACTGTAGCAAACTGCTTGCCACAAATGTAGAAACAATTGCTACAGTTTATACCATGCCTGCATGGATTGTTGCAGTGCTCATGCTTTAGTTAAAAACATTCTTTAATTTAAACTGTAGCAAACTGCTTGCTACAAACATAGCAAACAGTTGCTTCAGCTTATACCCTGCCTGCATGGAGCATTACAGCACTCAGGTTGTACTAAAAAAAATCAATTTTTTTTACTTACAAACTACTTCCTGATATGCCGGAAGCAGTTTGCTACATATAGCAAGCAGTTTGCTACAGTTTAGACCACATGGAGTACTACAGCATTCAGGTTTGACTGCAAATGCAATACCAGCTTTTAAAAGCTGGTATTGCATTAAACATATCCAGATTAGCTGAGTGTACTCCCCCAGCACTTTGCACCCAGGGCAGTTGCCCCTTTCACTCCACCCTAGCTATGCTACTGTCAATACCTATCTACAGCATGGTTGTCTAAATAGGAGTTGTCTAACCCTTCGTTACAGATTGTTCAGTGTCCACCACCTAATCCTACTTCCTTAATTCCTACAGCAGATGAAGGAGAACCTCACAACTGTGTAGTTGTTGTTAGCACTGTGCTTCCTCCTCGGTTAGATTCCATTGCAGAATCCAGATCTAATTCTTTTTGTGGACTGCACCTGTATTTGAAGAAACATCGGTGAACTCATACCAGCTTTTTCTGTTTGTACACAAGACAGAATTTCGTTAACTGGATACTTAAATGGAAATGTGTCAACAATGTAGCTGAACTTGTAACTATTACTGAAGCCTGTAAGACTGGCACAAATCTGTCAGTAACAATTTTCACAGAAACACATTCTGCTCATGAAGTAGTTCATGATTTTGGGACACTTTGGGAAGATTGAGGTTATTTGATTTCAGCATAGACTGTTATTAAAAATGCTGTTTTTATTAATGGTTTATTCTATGACTTTCTTTGGCCAAGGTGGGTAGTTGTGGTTAAATGTGTCTCACATAGAAATTATGATTCTTTTTTAACTAAGGGAAATAGTTTTGTAGTTACGGTAATAAGACGAGGTGCACTGCCATATCCTGTTCATGCTTTATTTTTGCAGCAACCGAGTGAAACTAACAATTATTTTTATAGGAGTTATCTTTCCAGAGTCAGACAGAGGACTCTGATAGAATGTGGTGAATAAATGATGGTTGTAGTCGGTCTCTGGGTCTTATGTGATGCCATCTGGATGGATGGCTTATAGCCCCACAAAATGTCTTAACTCAGTCAAAGCCTAGCATTTACCTTTTCATTAAGGTAAAAAGCTTTAATACAACAGAGTTCCAATGATTGGTATGGCCCTCATCTTTCCAAAGTTGCTCAACATTTTGTAAATACTTGTGTAGTTTGCTTAGAACATGAGTCTAAATCTGTATCTGCACCCAAAAATGCATTGAAAAACCTTGGGGGGCCATTTTGTTCCATACAATGGGATTTTATTGAAATTCCTCAAGTGCAGAAATTTTGGTTGTTGTTGGCTTTTTTTCTGGATGGGTAGAGGCATATCCCTGTGTAAAGAATGATGCAAAAACAGTAGCTAAGAATTGATCCTAAGACTTGGGGTCTTTTGTTGCATTCAATCAGATGAGGGTACTCACTTTACTAGTTAGATAATCCAGGAGATTTGTAAAATCGTGAGTGTGAAATTGCAGCTTCATTGTCCCTACAGACCAAGAGCTTCCAGAACTGTAGAAAAGGTTAATCATACAATCAAAACCTGTTTAGCTACAATTTATGAGGACACTGGTCTTAAATGGCCAGAGACTTTGTCCTTAGTTTTATTTAATATGAGAAGCACAATTAATAACATTAGAGGATTGTCCCCTCATGTCTGCTACACCACTTTCCAAGAATCTGGGATTACAAAACAGTGATGAATCCATTTTCTTGTATTGTAAATCTCTCTGTTCTGTCTTGCAGAGTTATCACAAATCTATTTTATATTCAGTACAATGACCTACAAAATGAGAAAGTCATGAATTGCAGCTCAGAGATTTTGTCTTCATTAAGGTACACTCCTGGCGAGACACACTCAGACCCAGTTGGAAGAGAACCCTACTTGGTTTTGCTCACAACTGCTACACTTTACTGATTGTTTTTCAACATCAACAGTCTTTTTTATTGCTTTTGTATCCAACATCCAAGACTCATCATGCCTTTTGGACATTGGCATAGACAATGTGTTATACAAACAGAACTCATTTGCAAAGTCATCTGGTGATCAATTTCATATGGAACTATGAACAAACAACTTAACACCCATGTCTACAGTTTCTTCAAAACCCTCTCCAGCCCCAACTTGCTCATTTTTTATGGACCTATTACTGGGACAGGTACTGTGGTTCATAGATTCCTAAGTCATACTAGGCTAACTGCCTTTGTGTGTCAGTTTTTTTAAGCCTAGCCAATTATCCATTTGAGAATCAAAACCCGCACCTTCTGTTCATAAGGCAATATCTTTAACCATTATGCCAAACCCCAACTCCCATTTTTTTTTAGATTTATATCTATTTTATAGGTAAGTACTAGGCTAGCTGCCCTCGTGGGTCATTTTAAGCTTAGCCATTTTCCCTTGGTGAGAATCAAACACTGTACCAGTTGTCTATAAGACAAACACCTTAACTACTATGCCAACCTCCAACTTTTATAATAAATTACCGATTAAGGCAAAAATGACATATAGGTTCATACACAAATCTTTAAGCCTAGCCAGGTTCTCTTTTGTAAGAATCAAATCCTGTAACTTGTGTTTGTGAGGCAAGCAACTTAACCATTATGCCAACCTCCCATATTTTCATGTGATTGTGATTTTCATCATTATTCCATTTCACTTGCTTTTGCCATCTGGCATAATTGGGTCTATATTAGATGATCGAACTTTCAAAAGTTCGACTGTCATATGGTCGACACCATATGATCGAATTTTTGAAAGTTTGAACATTTTAACGGAGATCTCTGTACAGCGTGGAATGGGAAGATTTCTCTTTTCTGCACTGTAGTGTGATCTCGGAGTTGGTATATTTAAAGAGTGGGGGACGTTGGGGGTGCAGCGGGGGGCTTGCCCCCCCCTGATTAAAATGTTCAGGTAGGTTATTTGTGTAGGTTTTTTTTTATTAGATTTTCGAACTTTTAAAAGTTTGATCATATGGTGTTGACCATAATTTCACTCAAACTTTTGAAAGTTCAATTACCTAACAGACCCGACATAATTGGTCAGTGGTTGCTCTAAGATTGTTACAATAATGTTGTTTTTAATCAGAAAAAGTATAAAGAATGCATGATTGTACTATTCAAGGAGACAGAAATTTGATTTTGTAGTCTTCAATGGCTTCATCTGCAGCCTACTGAATCACTTCTTAATAGACATATGTGCATTGCTAAGAATAGACACAGATGGTTGGTTAGACTTGAATCGAGAACACCTAAATGGCAGCCTAGCTTTAATACATTTTCTGCTGCCTTGTACAGCTGTGCACGGACTCGGGATGTTAGTGAGTGTTGGGTTGTGCCCATATACCTACTGCAAATGATGGGGTATTCCATTGACTCCTATACCAATGACTGATACTGTGTTTCAAACTATTTTTCTTACTAAACATTGAAAGGCTGAACATGCTTCTACCCGTGTTACAGTAATTCTGTTTCAGCTATCCATGAATATTAAAGAACATGTTTGCTGTTGTAAAAATGGAGCAATTTTTGTTAGAAACAGTGCTTACAATTTTACTTGGAGAAATTTTCGATGGGGTTGCAGGTCAGGATATGGCAGCATTGCACAAGTATTATTGTCTTTGCAGAGACAAAGGTTATACCTGGGTACCTAATGACTGGTCTGGTTGTTGTTATATAGGTCATGTTTTATCAGCTGTATGACCTATAGAGGTTTTACCTAAATGAAAGATTCATAATGCTCATTTCAGGAGAGATATTAAAGACATTCCAAACCCAGATGGCAAAATAGATGCCACCTGGGTTTATAATAATATGGTTCAAAGGAACTGCTTTTAAAGGACTTGATCACATGGATCTCTGTGATGGGGGCAATTTCTGGGGCAGGAATTACACTTGCTTACGGTGCAGTCATAAAAAGAGTCAGGAGATCTTAGCAGAATTAATGCTGTAGTGTCCATGTATAATTGCTCAGTGGTTGCTCTAAGACCATTACAATCATATTGCTTTTAATCAGAAATAAAGTATAAAGAATATATAAGGTACATTTTATATAACATTTTATCCTGTGAGGCCCAGCTTTTCCTAGACCAAGCCAGAAAGCAATGTGGTATTTATATTGTTGGGGTAAAGATGAGTGTATTACAGGATTTTAAAATAACTTGTAAAAACTACAAATTATTTGTTTTATTAAATAAATATTCATGGAAAACAGAATGTTTTACATACTTGTTCGATCTGCAAGAACTTGGCTAATGTATAACCAAAAGAACACAGCAATGGGGTTTCCAGTGTATTCCAGAGGGAAGAAAACGCTTAACGTGGATTAAACAGTTTTTCATTATTTTGACTGGTTGCTGCTTCTTTTGCTGTGTTCTTTTGGTTATACAGTTTGTAAATTTATTGGAACTTGGCTAAGGTACTATGCAGTGTTGCAGGTTGAACAGAGTGGGCAAACATGGGCACTTTCCAACACAATGGGAAGCAGTGGCATGGTGGACAGCCAAAAGAGAAGAATAAATACTCTGATGGTGTGTTCGGGGTAAGAAAACTTGGATAGAAGTGGGCCTTTACGAAGGAATGGGTTCCATATATCATTCCTGATTGTGTTTCCAACATAAACAAAGACATAGGCTCACTAGATGAGAATAGTTGAGGAAGTTGGATGTGAGCTTTAGTATGACAGACAAAAGCACAAAGAAGAACGCAGGAGGGGGTTGCAGAGATTGCAGTGGGAAAAAAGGATACTTCCAGACAAAGGATCATTGTAGGATGAGCTGACTGGAAAAGATAGACTAGAAAATGTAGTATAGAGCTGGATAAAATAAACAGAGATTGGTTAGCAGGAAAGGACAGATACAGAGACCTTCAAAGATGAATTCCTGAACTATGAGGTAAAGAAAACTGGCATGAGTGCACCAGATTTATAAACACAGGGAAAAGACAAGAAAACAATGCTGTCACCATATAACTTTATATATGAAGAAGCCTTCTTCTGGGAGTAATTGTTGGCATTCTCTCTTACACTACACCCATCTTACAGGGCTTCACTGAAGAAGGCAGGTTATGCCGAAACTGGTCTGTTTGTTAATAAAGGACGGATTTATTTTTTACATCTGAGTCTGCTCATGCTGGTCTATTTTTGTTTTTCATTGAAATGGTTTGGACCGTGCATTCCCCCGTGCATAGAACTCTGTTTGGTATCTTCAAATTTTTCTCTCATCTTAATCTTGGGTGCAGGTGGGTGGGGGTGAGCAGAGCGATTTACATGCCTGTCTAGGTGGCATACAGCATGACCTTATGAATTAGGCTAAAATTACATGCTTAACTCCTGTGCTCTCACATCAAAACTCATGGATTGAGGAAGTATGGCACCAAGAGAGATAAGCAAAAAACATAAAATTATAAATTATATACTTGCATGTCTTACAGGAAAATCCATCTGAAGAAGCCGGATGAAGTTGCCATCCAGCACACAGAGATGGTAGAAAGGTAATAAGCATATATTGCAGACACTATCGTCAGAGGTCATGTGATATGCTGTGTACATACCTGATATATCTGACATCAGAAGCCTTCAGGAGTACATAACTTCTGGGAAGAATCCCAAGCAGCACATATTTCAAAGAAAGCCAGAGACACCGAAAGGACAAAAGACAAACGATCAGAAATTTGAATACTGAAGCAGTTAGATGCCAAAACGTTGTATGTTCTGTTAGCCTGCTCAAAGTAATAAAGTGAAAATGATAGCCATGTGATCATGGCATACATGCCCATAAATATCCACAAAGGAGAAATGTTGAAGCACCACTGCAATTAGGCATTGCCCTGGAGAAGTGTTCTTTGACAGCAGTATATTCCAAAAGGTAGTTTTCTGCTTACTGACAATATATGATGCAGTTACCAATCCATGTAGAAAGAGTTTGCTTAGGCACTGCAATCGCCCCTCTCTCTCGGGAACAATGGAGTTAAACAACAACTCCAACTTCTTGAATTCATGTACACTCCAGTCTCTTCTCCAGATTCCTTCCCTTATAAAATAGAGACATGCATGGACTAGTTCAAGATCAGTTCTGAAACTACAGCTGGGAGAAAATATGGATTAGCTCCATGCATCACCAGATCCTTATAAAAGACAAAATAGGATTCTTTACAGATAAAGGCCTGTAGCTTTGTGATCCGGGTCTATATTACGATATCGAAAGTTCAGGTCAGCAAACACCTGTTCGTCGACCAATAAACAGCAAAATGTCAGTTCTACGATTGGCCACTACAGCAAATGTTTTCCTAGTGTAGTGTGATCTTGGAGTTGGTGTATTTAGTTAGGGGGGTGGGGGGTGCAAACCCTTACACTGGCAGCTGTGGGGGGCAAAGATCCCCACTTTGTTAGGTTTGTAATGCTGTGTCTGCTTGGCTTAGTCTTTGCAGTTCTCACAGGGTATGTCACATATCAGTGTAAGGGGAGGTAGTGAAATTCCCAAGGAGAAAGACAAATTTCTCTTTGCCTTACATGTAGGATAGCCTAAGGTAGAATATAGTAAAGCAAAATCTTTTTTTTTCTTTTTTAAACACATTTATTGAATAACATTTGTGAAAAAGGCAAACTTAAATTTATATAAAAGTAATTAAATCATATTAACACATTTATATTTACAAACATTGTACATCTCGCATATTATTCTATACAATATAATCAAACCATTATTACATACGTTGTTCAGTTCCTGCCTTCTCTTAAACCTCATTTCTCTTTCAAGACATTTTCTGCCTTACTGTGTCTAGGCAATTCAAATCCTGTATCCTAGCTCAAAAAATAATTTTGTTAGTTACAATCATTTGCTTACCTAGTATTCCTGCCAGAGTATTCTGTAGGGAATTTTTAAAGTCTGCCTACTCATTACACTCCAAGAACATATGTTCTTAGTTACCTCTTTCCTCCTTATTACAGCTCCAACATTTGTCATCTACCTGAGGAAAAATTCTTTGAAATCTGCTTGGGGTGTAAAAGTACCAATGCAAACACTTCCAAGCAAAAGTCCTAAATTTTATAAATTGTGTTGCATATTTGGGAGCCATACATATGTCCTCCTATTATTTCTTTGTGAATTACCTATCTACTCTCTCTTCACAATTTTTTCTGAACTCCTCTGATTTATTCCAATAATTATAGTGCAATATGTTATATGCCCTACTAATTATTCCTTTTTTAACAGCAGCTTCTCTTCTAGATTTGGCTAAAAACTCAACGAATGCAGGTCTTTCATTGAGAATTGTCCTGTTCCCTTCTCTTTGCCCATACTCTGATATTAATCCTTGACATAGAAAGCAGTCTCTAGCCTGCAGTTTGAATGCCTTCTTGGCCTCTTCCTATTCTGTAACCTTTCCCTTTCTAATTATTTGTTCCGAATACATTGTTTTCTTTGCCAGCTTCCTCCAGTAAATTCCAGCCCCCTTTCCTGCTCTCTGTACCCCTAGTTGCAGTAATCCCTACTGGTGAATCTCCTTTCTCCATTCCCATGTTGGCTTAGTCCTTAGTACACTTTCTGCACTTTCTGGTACTTTATGAATATAATATTCTGTATGCCTGTTGTTCGGGCTGGCAATTCAACACGGTAAAACTCCACTGCCACTCGTTCTATGGACCGTTGTTCCACTGTGGTGACCCCTAACTGGGAAAAGCTGAAATAAGAAGGAGAAGAAGAGTCTGTATGGCTGCTGTTATTTTCCTTAAGGATCTGTGTTCAAAATCCCACTCTTTCTTTATTTCTTGAATTACCCCCCCACTTCATCATCATCCCTTTCCACTTTGAATTGTACCTTTCTGCTTGTGTTACATATAAGAGCCTTAAAAGTATGCTCAAATCCTGTCAAATCAGGTAATCCTAAACCGACTTGTTCTGTTGGAAAAATCAACTCATCCCACTTGACTACTGCCCTTTTACCTTCCCAGATAAAACCCTTTAGCCATCCACACCTTCTCCTCTGGTTATTAAACAGATGCCTGACCTGTGTTATAAAATTAAAGGGACTAAAAGCATTTTACTGATTATAAGGGGAAGGCAAATTCTGATCATAAGGTAGAAAGATGGAGGGATAACACACACAATTAATCAAGAAAGACGGCTAGCAAATGTAAGAACAGAATGTACGGACATCGTTTGCAGAGAAGGAAATTCTGGTCCAGAGAGTTCAGGAAATTGAGCAAAAGGTGGTAGCAGAAGGTGGGAGTAGATATAATTTATAACAGTATCTTTTTCTGATTAACAAGACATTGGAATGATAGTTTGTGAACAGCTGAGAGTGGATAAGGAAGGTGTGTGGCAACACATTAGATTTATAATATAAAGAACTGAAAGATGGGGTGTTACACAGGCTATACTGCGAAGAATGAAACACATGCATATCATCACAGTAGCAGAGGATAATGAAAGAAGTCACTACAAATGGTCAATACTGGGGAGGAGTGTTGAATGAACTAAAAACATGCTGGCTATGCCCTTGCAACTCCCACTCTAATATCACCCACCCCATCCAACCACTACCTTTTTTTCCACTCCACTAACTACCTTGATTATAGCAAGCTCATATGCTCATAAGCCTAGTACTTATACAGCAGGAACTTCTTATTTTAACATTTGTTAATGTCTGTTATGTACTTCACAGATAAAGATTCTAGCTGTCTACTGATGTACTATGTTCTTCATCTGTAAATATGTTGTAAGTAATTGCTATGTAAATTGTTAATCGCTATGTAATCTAATGTAACTACTGTCTGTTTATTTTAACTGTGGAGCTTTTCTCCCCAGGCCTCCGCTGAAAATGGACCTACGTCCAGTCGGACACTCCCGGTCAACAAATATAAATAAATAAATAAATAAATTAAATAAATAAATGGGATACCTGGAAAGGAAGAGAGGAATATAAAAGTTAGAAGATTCAGACAGAAGAGTTAGGTGATACATAGAGAACAAAGGGGTGGGGGTGAGGAAAGTGGAATCACTGTCACAAAAGAGAAGCATCAGTTAAATCCATAGTTTCATCTTGTTGGGGAAATAGTGTAGTAAGAGAACCTGGCTGAGAGAAAGGTGCTCTCAGATCAAGCATATATTAATATGAGACTACAGAGATGGCAGACAGTAGATATAAGAATGGGTAGAGAATATGTGGGACTGAACTCAAAAGAATTTCTTTAGCTTTGCATTTAAGTTTATTTAGGTGCTTTAAAACAAAGAACCAGAAACAAAAAAATAAGCAAAATAAAATAAAATAAAATAAAGAAATAAAAAAATAACACCAGGCAAATAAATAACACCTAAACAGACCAATGAAATCAGACATCAGACAGATAATGTCTCATAAGACAGGTAACAATATTAATACAATCAGCTAGAATAAAGGAAAGAACAGGTATCCTATTTGATCAAATGCAAACTTAAATAAATTAGTTTTAAAGGAGCTGTGAAAGCTGGCCAAGGCAGGGAACTCCAAAACCATTGATGCAATAGATTCCCCAGGTATGGAGCCTGAAAGGTAAACAAGTGCTAAATGTTTCAAAATGCATCTGAGAAAGTAGCAGTAGCCCCTGGGAAGCTAAGTGCAAGGTTCCTCAGATGTATCTGTGTACTTTGCACAGGAGCAAGACCCAGGATGTAAAGTATGGTATCACCAACTCCTTTGCGCAAGAGGGACCAAAGTCATGTATGGACAAATATCCCAACACTAAGTCTTTAAAAGAACTATGAAATCAAAGAGGAAGCCAGAGCAGGCTGTGCAAGACAAGTATAATATGTGGGTAACTTGAAGTGCCAGCAAGTAAGCTGGCTCTGGAGTTTGGCACCAGCTGCAAGACTGATCTCAGAGACAGAGAGTCCCAGGTAGAGGGCTTTACAGAAATCAGGCAGGAGACCAGGGTATGAATAACTACTTGTCCACTGCCCACAAAGAAAGCCTCTTCCACTTCAATGCATAAGTTCTCCTGATGGATGACTGTCTATCAGCCAGGAAAAAACAAGGAAACTTCACATAACACCACATACCTGACTATTGCCCTTACGTTTGGAGCCAGGCATGCAGCCTGCCAGCCTTGAGTACAGCATATAACCCATGTCCTGCTTAAGAAGATCCTGCACTTAAGGAAGCAGAATAATCAATGTTTGGGTCGGCTGTTGGAGGAAGGGAAGCCAAATTTACTGAGTCCACTATGGTGCTATCAGGCTCATAATATGACCCCAGACTTCTCAATTTGCAGACATTGAAAAATAGGAAAAAAGGCCCTTGCAAAAATAGGAACATCCAGCTAAAAATATGGGCATCTAATAAGCATAAAATCTTAATACTGAATAGTACATGGCTTATCCCATTTCCAACAGGATTGTGGGGTACTAATCAGAAACATGTTTAAAAAACAGAGTGACAAAATGATGGTAAAATCAAAGCACATTCTCAAAGAGACAGTGTAAAATCTGTAGACTTTAATGAACTGTATTAAAAATTCCAACACACAAGGTCATTTATTTTTGCTTCAGAAAAAAAGGAGTTTTAGGGTGTGTGTCCTGCTTTATTTCAAATTATTGCTGCCACTAGTATGTTGGTCCTATAATATTTTTGTGTGCACTAGACAGGTTCAAAACTCACATGTGATGAGGCAGATTCAGAAAATTATGTGAAAGGGTGAATTAAGCCTGAAAATAGGGACATATTTCCAAAAATAGGGACATGAACATTCCTCCAAAATAGGGACAGTTGAAAGGTCTGCCTCCCTCCCTTTGCAGTTTTAAAAAGATCTGCTGACTGAGTTGGAGTTGCAGTTTCATGATAGAAGAAAAAGAAAACATATTAGCAGAATGCCCCAGGACTTGGCCATCATGAGCAACACTATGGCAGCTTTGCAATAAATGGATTTGCGAGGAGATCTACAAATTCTTCTTATACCTTGTACTTTGCTTTCCACTCATAATCTGAGGGAACTGGCATGCTGAGGATGTCCACCTAGACAATGAATGCTTCAGCATGCTGGCATGAGCTGGGCAATAAACTCCTGCTGGCTGATGGCCTGATCGCAAAGGACCAACGAGCCAAGAATGAGTTCTGCCCTGTTTGTTGACGTAAAAAAGTGTTGTCTATACCGACCAACAGATGGCCACAAAGACAAAGGTTCTGGAGAGATTGAAAATGGAACCAAAATGCCTTCATCTTTAGCATATTGATGTGGTGATTCTGTTTTTTGATGAGGTCTTGTCCCCCTAAATGACCAGGAACTGAAATGTACTCTTATCCAGACTAGAGGTGCTCAGTACTGAATTTCTTTACTAGCTATTCATACTAAAACAATGAGTGAAAAGTCACACAGAAAAAACAATCAGTAAAAACTAAATGAAAATTCTAGCCAAGCTAGAATTTCTACTGAATGACCTCTGAAACCTCCTGTATTAGAGGCACATGGGATATATGCAAATGACCCTTATGAACATTAGGTGTTTCAGCTATATGGCGATTCTGCATGCCCATGACTTTTTAAATCATTTTAATGGACAAATTCAGGCCAATAAATCCAAAACCCACTAGCTATTCATGGAAAAACAAGAGGTCCGAGAAAGCTAAAATATTGCCATCCACCTCGCCTCTCCTGCAACACCTCGAAGCCAGGTTTTCAAAGTTTGAAGGTTCTCAGGTTTGACTGTAAACCTTATGACTAATGACTTCAACAAGTTTTACTTCCATAATCTAGTGTCAGTATTTTGTACTTCATAGCTTCATAGGTGATTACGAGGCTAATGGCAGAACAGCATTTACAAGCCTAGCCAATTATATCTAGGATATGACAACATTATATCTTAGCTCCCCAGATATGGGATGAAACCGTCATTTTACAGGCTGCCTCTGTCCATAAGGGACATGGGCAGTGCCCTGGAAGTGAGTTGACACAAAGGATGGGACGGGCTTTGTTTTACAAAGATGGGACGTCTGTTCCATAGACAAGGTAACCTTTGGGATACGAATCTATCTCTCCAGCAAGTTCGGTTAGAGTCACAAATAAGGTTCAGGTCTATGGAATGTGTAACCCTCACATAATATTCTTGCAAATATGTAACATTTTCATCAGGGCTGGATCAGAGAATGCCTTGTAAGTGAGGCATAAGTCACCTCTTAAAAACGATATGAGACTGAGCAAAGGGATAGGTCCTTTATGTGGTCTGCATAAGACATGTGTCTTATGCTTTGTATTTTTTTTAGTGGAAAACCTCTGGGGCTGCTCACATTAGTGTAAGTGCCTGTAAGTCACATACACCCATCATCACTTTCTCTTTAAGACACTTTCTCTTTAAGACACTTTCTCTTTAATATACTGCCTTTATATGGTTTTCCTCAAGAATTCATTAAAATGATCCAGCTTCTGCATCAGAAAGCTTCTACCACTATACAGGTAAACAAACGTATAACTAACCCTATACTCTTATCCAATGGTACAAGGCAAGGTTGTCCTTTTTCGCCATACCTATTTAATCTTTATCTAGAACCCCTCCTTCTGTTTATTTTACAAAAACCTTTCAACATATTCCCAGAATCCACAATACAAATCTTATATACTCGGCCTTTGCCGATGATTTAAATATATACTTCCAACTCTCCACTACTGACCTCCCAAAAATACTTAAAGCTATTGATGAGTTCTCGCTAGTTTCAAACAATAACTTAAATTTAAACAAGTCACACATATTTCCCCCCAATCCTATAGGTCATAAAAAATTGTACTTTCCCATGAGTTAGATCAAAATAAACTATCAGATAAAATATCTAGGAATACTATTTACTTCGGACTTCAAAGATATTATAAACAATAACCTACTAAGTACATGGACTAGTATTCAAAACGATATTGATAGATGGAAGAACATTAATATGTCTCTACTGTCAAAAGCTAGTGTTGTCAAGATACATTTTCTACCAAGAATACTCTTTCAATTAAATGCTACTTTTTCAAATATTACCCAAAACTTCTTCCTTGCCATGGAAAAAGCTATTCTTATGGTATCCCAAATCTACCAGAATTAAATATGGAAAACATGTACTCGCCAAAGATAAGGGGGGATTGGGGTTGCCTGATTTTAAGCTTTACTATAGTATAATTACTGTCTACAGACTAATACAAATAATAAACTATGACTCATATATAAATACTTGGTCACCCCAGTGGACCAAAATCTGGTATGAACAGTTGAAATCCCTTGGCTATAATATCAAATCCCTACCATTCTTGATTTTAAACCAGACTAGCATATACACGAAGAATCTACACCCACTAATTAAAAACATGATTCTTACAACACAGAAACTATTTAAATCATTGCAATTAGCTGACACTTTTGCCCTTATACAACCGTTACACCTAAATCCTAATCTACTAATAAATAATAAACCTGTAAATCTAACAAACTACCCCTTGATAAAAGACTATACAATATGGGATATATACCAATGGAAAGACTCTAACACGGAGCAAAGGAGACTTGAACTCAAACTTCCTAAGAAATATAGTACTATCCTTAACCGACTTCACCATCTTCTAAATGCTAAATTCTCACAAATACTCACTGACTTACAGAACATAAATTTAGTTAAATTAATACTTGAAAATCTTGCGATTAAAGGGAAAACAATTTCTAGGACTTATAAAATTGTAATGAGAGCAAAACATCAGAATTCTTTATTATTTTCAAACTATTGGCAAACGAAAAATCAGTCACTGACTGAAGAAAATAAGAAACTAGCCATTGAAAATACAATAAAATTCATTCCTTTCAAGAAGCTGTTATATACACAAATTATGGTAAATAATCTATATTATACCTTATCTAAATTAAATAAATTCAATCCTAACTTTTCGCCTATATGTCCCCATTGTCTGGATCAAACAGCTGATATTTTGCATGTCATGTGGAACTGTACTAAGATACACAACTTATGGTGTTCCTTGAGAATAAGATTAGAGAAGATGGGATATGAAAAATCAACCCTTACATGGGAGACAGCTATATTACACATTAACATCAATCAACTTCCAAAAATATTCAAACATGTCTTTATTACAATGTGTGCCCTTATTAAATTCTTTATTATAAAGAATTGGAAGTTCATGTCACCAATTACATGGGAAAATGTTAGCAATCTTGCTATCAAATATATCTCATCTCACAAATTAGTTCATTCAAAAATAAAAAACAAACGATATTACCAAAAATATTGGGGTTACTTACTAGATATAATTCTTGACAAATAAAATTCGCCCACAAATTGACATGGAAAGCTAACCTTTTAATAAGAAATGAATGTAGTATAACCAGTTTTCTTGCATCTTCCCCCTTCTCTTAGTATATGTGTATCTAGGTATTTTCCCTAACCATACAATAAATGGTTAAATTTCTATTTTTACTTTATATATAGACTGTCCCCATTCCACTATCCCTTATAAGACCAAATGAACATAAGAATTCTCATACTTTACTTGACGATGTAGTGACTTCTAGTGTATATATTGTATATATATATATATATATATATATATATATACACATATATATATATATATATATATATATATATATATATATATATATATATATGTATAATTTTCTCAGAACGAGATTGTTGTCTATTTTCTTTAGATATGTATTTGTATTGTTTATTTGTGTTTTTGAGTTATTGTATTGTTGTTATTATTTGGAAAAAAAGAAAATTGAAATAAAGAGATTTTGGAAAAAAAAGTCACATACACCCATCAGGGTTATTTTCAAAGATTAGTGACTGACTTCTGATTATAAGGTGATGCTTATTCCATAACTTTAAAGCACTGTGTAATAGGTTCATAGGTTCATAGGTTCATACTAGGCTAGCTGACCTAGGGCATTTATAAGCCTAGCCAGAGTGTGTTTGGCTTTCGCCACCCATTTTAAATTAATTTTGCTATGCCTTTTTTTGAGGTTAGTATACTGTGCCTCTGTCTAACAGTGACACAGAAGTGATAGCCGGGGTAAACCTATGATCTCCCATCCACTCATCAAGATTCCTCTTGAAGAGAGTCAATGTGGGACTCTGCCTAACCTGGACTGGGATTTTATTCCAGAGTGAAGGGAACCTCTGGGTTATGAATCTGTCCCTCCAGCATGTCCTATTTATTTCAGTGCTGAGGTTCAAGTCTCTTGAGCATGTAGCTCGATGGGATTTGGATCTTCTGAGGTGCAGCATGTCCATTAATTCCGGGTTGGACATGGCTTTATACATCAGGCACAGTTAGCCTCTGAGCAGGCGGTATGCCACTGAGTAGAGCTGGAGTTTCTTTAATCGGGCAGCATATGGCATCTGTTTGAGCCCTTTGATCCTCTTGGTGAGGTACTTTTGGGGTCTTTCCAGTTGCTGCAGGTGTCTGCTAAGGTACATCCCAAAAGGGGCATTGTACTCAATTATGGGCCTGATGAGGGATGAGTAAAGAGGCACAATGACCTCCCCTGATCTAGATGTGAATCCCTTCATGATTAGGTGGGCTATATAAAATGTTTTTATAACCACTTTGGCCACGTGGTTGTCAAATGAGAGATTGCTATCAACTTGGGTCTCCAGGTCCCTAATGACTTCTTCTGTACTTAATGGATTACCACCTATGTGGTAATTTGTGGGCACTTTGTTTTTGCCAAAGGGGATGACTATACACTTTTTGGCGTTTAGCTTGAGGCCATGGCTCTGGCACCAGTTATCTGTTTCTATGAGGCCCTTTTGGAGGATGCTTGTGTCGGCTGGAGAGTTGATTATGGTGCCCAGTTTGCAGTCATCTGCGAACTTGGTCAGCCACAGTCCTTCCATGTTGGCCTGTACCGCCGAGAAATATATACCGAACAAGAGAGGTCCCAAGACTAAGCCATGTGGGACCCACCTTGTAACTGGTTTGGAGTCTGACATGGCTCCAGCAATTCTAACCATGTGGGTTCTGTCCTTGAGCCAGTTTGTAACCCATCTAGTGACATAGGGGTTTATATTTAAGCTGGTGAGCTTATCTATAATGCCCGAGTGGGGTATTGTATCGAAGGCTTTTGCGAGGTCCAGGTAGGCTGTGTGGACCACCTTCCCCTCGTCAATGGCCTTGGTGACTGTTTCAAAGAAATCAACCAGGTTTAAGAGGCAGGATATGCCCTTAACAAAGCCAAACTGAGTAGGATCCAGTGTCTGTAGGTCCCCAATATCTTTATTTATGAGGTCCATGATGATCCTTTCCATAGCTTTGCAGACCAAGCTAGTCAGGCTTATGGGGTGATAGTTTCCAGGATCCGTTGAGGCACCACCTTTGTGGAGAGGGACCACTGTTGCTGTACGCCACTCTTTGGGTACATATCCTGTAGTAAGGCTAAGATTGAACAGTAGTTTTATGTTTGGGTTCAGCTCTTCTTGGAGTTCATGTAGGACGCAGCCCGGGACACCATCTGGTCCCATTGATGCTGTGTTTTTTGCTTTGGAGAGGGCGGCTCTTACCTGAGCATATGAGATGTCAGGGGGCCAGCACTCTGTTGGGATAGATATTTGCCCTTTTGGTGGGGGGGGAGAAGTTTGCACTGAACCTGTCAGCTAGGATGTTGGCAATGTCTGTGGGCTTGGTGTATTTTTTGTCATTTTGGACTAATTCTGAGCATATCTGGGAATTCCCACCCAGGTTCCTAACATAACTAAAGAAAGCCTTGTGATTATCCTTAGTGTCCTGTGCAATTTTTCTCTCGAAGCTGGCCTTAGACGATTTTATGAGTGCCCGTAGTTTTTTGCTAATACTGATCAGAGATGCCTTCCTTTTTGGGATTTTGCTCTATCATGTAGTAGCTTCCTCCTTCTATTGTATAGTTTGTTTATGGCTGGGGTCCACCAGACAGGACGTCTGCCTTTGGAGGATTGGGTCTTGGTTTTATTTGGGATTGCATGATCCATGCATTCCTGAAGGTGTTCATAGAATGCGTTTATAAAGGATTCTGCGGTCTGGGCCGTATTTTCCACAGGCCCGGGGGCTTTGAAGGATTTCGCCTCGGTTTTGAGGCGTGTGAAATTTGCTTTAGAGAAGTTTTTCACTGTGGTTTTCTGGGCAGGGGGTGGGGTCGGGATGTGAATATCCAGTGAGATTAGTTTATGGTCTGATCTTACCAGTCTGGAGCATAGTGTCCCCATGTTGGTGATGATCAGGTCCATTATGTTTTCCCTTCTTGTGGGAGTGGTAACAAGTTGTTCCCTAGCATTTGGGTTTATAAATTCTAGGAACCTTTGGGCTAGGGTGTTGGAGCTAGAGTAATGCTCCCAGTCTATGTTTGGGTAGTTGAAGTCGCCCAATATAATGGTGTTTGGAGAGACCTTCATATTTTCCAGTATTCTCAGGAAGGCCGAGTGGGGTTCCTGTGTTTGGGAGGGTGGTTTGTAGCAGGCTATAAACTGGAAGGCAGTTTTACCCACAGTTAGTTGCACATGGATAGTCTCTGATGCTTCGTGCTGTGCCACCAACCTGGAGGTGTGGGTATCTTTGACGAATATTGATACTCGCCCTCCTTTTGTGGTTCGGTCCAAGTTTTGGGGCCGAAAAGCATGGTATGAGGTATAACCTGGTAGTGCTGGGGTGCTCTCGGGAGCCTTGAACCAGGTTTCTGTTAGTGCACAGATATCGATGTTCTCCATGCTAAGGAGAGTTTCGAGTGCGTGCATCTTGAGGTTTAGACTTCTGGCATTGAGTAGCATTACTCTTAGTTTCTTATCCCTTGTGATACCTATGGAGGTGGGTTTGTCTTTTGAGCCTTGCCTAAAAAAGGCACTATGGGGTTAGCAAGAGCCTTTGCCAATATCCGAAAGCCCAGGGGTGACAGGTGCAAGCCGTCCCTAGCGAAGCATTGTGGCTTGTCGAGCATGTCATCCCAGGCTGACAGGCATTGGATCCCCTTTGAATGACACCAACACTTAAGCCAATTGTTGAAATTGATCATCTTGTCTTCATATTGTGGCATCATTCTTGGTGAGGGTAAGATGCTACTCAAGGTCAGGGTCATACCGGCCTGGGCTACATGCTCAGAGAGCTCCTCTATGTCTCTTTTCATGTAGTCCAGGGAGGTACATCTCAGGTCATTCACACCAGCATGGACAATGACTGAGTCATATTTGTACTTGCCTTGGAGTGACCTGAGTGCTTGTGTTATGTGGCGGATCCTAGCGCCCGACAGGCAGCTCACCGTGACCTTCTCCTTGTTCAGCCTTTTGAGCGGGACGTCAGTGTGCCTGACAATAGAGTCACCTATTACAAGTGTATCAGGTGTGTTGTTTAGCCTTAAGGGCTGTGACTGTTCGGCACACTGGCTTTGTGAGCTATGTGTTGCACGTGTTTTGTTTTGGGGTAGCGGTTGCTTGGGTGTCTGCTTTGGAGGTCTCTGCTGCTTAGGCAGATTTTTATTTAGAGCCTCCGAGTATGTTTTTGTGTGTTTATGTGTTTGGTTTGTTGTCGTGATAGGTCTATGTGAGACTGGAATTGTAGTGAGTGTGGTTTCCTTCTCCTCCTGACTGGTTACGCCAGTACTGAGTTGAGAGAGCTTAGCCTCCAGTTTGGCTATATGGTTGCATCTCTCACATGTGTTGGAATTTGTTGGGAGGAGGAGAGGGTTGTCTGTGTGCTTTTCTATTACTGATATTTATTTTTTATATTAGGTTCTCTAGTCTGGTGTTAGTCCACCCAGTGATGTGTTCCAGACACAAGCTTTCAAATAAACCCAGATCAGACTTTGCCATATAGACCAGGCAAATGTCACCTCACACTAATCCAGAAAAAAATAGTATATAATGGCATTTCTTAAAACATTTCTGAACAGTTCATGTTTTTGAATATTATGGTTCTTTTAGTAAGCAGTAAAGTCTTTTCAAGTTCTTTCAGGCAGCTTGGTTGAAGGCTACAAAACACAGCATTAGTAATGGGATGGATGAGTGACAGTGACAGAACAATGATTATCTTCGAATGACTATTCATGCAGAATAGGGCAGGCTACCCATTGTGGAATCTGGCATTATTTATTTATTCATTCATTTATTTATTTAAAATTTGGTATTCAGGTTAGAGGAGCAGTACATGAGCCATTTCAGCCTCCTCTTGGGTTGTAGAGGTATAAAATCTATAGGAGACAAATATAAAGCATACAACACAAACAAATAAAAGCAGTGTTGGCAAAGCAGAAAAATATAAAGCATACAATGCAACAAATAAAATCAGTGCTGGAAAATGAGACAGATATAAAGCATTCAGTACAAACACACAAAATCAGTGTTGGCAAGCAAGTTCATAACAGTTTTCATGAGTTACATATTTGCCTTAACAACTTACAAAGATTAATTTACAGACATAATAGGCATATTCTCAAATCATTCTAAGCGGGAATTAGCACCTGCTGAAATGATTATTACTATTGTATTAAGGGTGATTATCACATTTAACTATTAACTTCAAAGCAAGAATATTTATATTTATTTCTAAGGTGTCCAGCTGCTGATACCAACCAGCAAGATGCCAGGAACCACTAAGTGACCCTTGTCTTGAGCTAGCAAACGGAACTGCTGGAATGGCAACTAACATAAGCCTGAACTGAGATAGTCCCATGCTGGGTCAGAGATAAAGGGTTTGCATTAGGATCCTTATATTCTCTGAAATGAGTAACACCGTGTCCAAGTGATGCCCTCAGGTTCAATCCAAAGCACAAGATTTTCTGGAATGGATGAATTGAGACATCTCAGGATTCAGTGTTACCCCCTGCAGATAAAAAAGTTGCAGTCATATCCCTGTGGCTTGCCAGTTTGTCCAAGGATGGAGTGAAAGTAGCCAGGAAAACACAAGTAAGGGATTACATAGACCTACCCTCAACCTGTGCAAAGTAGCATCTCTCATGCTTAGATATACTGTAAAGGTACATAGTGTGAGAACAAGCTAAATAGCAAGTTCCTGAAATGGCATCTCTGACCTGCCAGAGCAATGTGTAGCAACCTGTGATGAGCCTTGTGCATCAGGATTCAAAATAATCTTTCTGCATGTCTAGGATGCAGAAACAATCCCCTGTTCATAGGTTCATAGGTGTGTACTAGGCTAATGGCCCTGGGGCCTTTACAAGCCTAGTCATAGGATTACCCTGACATCATGCCATCCAACCTTAGTTCCCAGTGCCTCTGCCGAGAAGAGCCACTGGAGTTATCCCCAGAGTGAATTTTCTATTTCCCATCCACTCATCAAGATTTCTCTTGAAGAGGGTCAGCGAGGAGCTGTGCTTGGGAAGTCTATTCCATAGCATGGGCAGTCTCTGGGTTATGAACCTGTCCCTCCAGTACATTCTGTTGACTGTGGTAATGAGGTTGTGGTCTCTGGAGCATGTGATGCGGAGGGATTGGGATTTCTTTAGATGTAGCATTTCTAACAGAGCTGGGTCAGAAATGGCTTTGTAAGTCAAGCAGAGATCGCCTCTAAGCAGGCGATATGAGACAGAGAGTAGTTGGATTTTTTTGAGTCTCTCCATATAGGACAAGTGTTTAAGGCCTAGGTTCCTCTTTGTGAGGTACTTTTGCGGCCTCTCCAGTTGTTGCAGGTGTCTAGTGAGGTACATGCTAAATGGTGCATTGTACTCGATGATTGGCCTAATGAGGGAAGAGTTGAGGGAGACAATGACCTCTTTCTTCCTGGATGCAAAACCCTTAGTAATGAGATGTGCTGCATAGAAGGACTTTCTGACCACAGTGGCAATGTGGTGATCAAAAGAGAGGTTGCTGTCAACCTGCGTTCCCAGATCTCTTATAATGCCTTCTGCATTCAGTGGACTACCATCAATGTGGTAATTCATGGGAACTGGGTTTTTCTCAAAGGGGATAACGACACATTTTTTGGCATTGAGCTTAAGGCCATGGTTCTGACACCAATCGTTGGTCTCAGTGAGGCCATTCTGTAGAATGTCAACATCACTTGGTGAGTTAATAATAGCTCCCAACTTGCAATCATCTGGGAACTTTGTCAGCCAGAGTCCCTTCATGTTGGCCTGGACGTCAGAGAAGTAGATACCAAACAGGAGAGACCCCAAGACCGACCCCTGTGGGACTCCACTTGTGACTAGTCGGCAGTCTGACTTGGAGTCAGCTACTTTCACACTGTGGGTTCTATCTGTGAGCCAGTTTGCAACCCACCTAGTGATATAGGGGTTGATGCCTAGCTTAGTGAGTTTTTCTTTGATTCCTGAGTGGGGAATGGTATCAAAGGACTTGGCCAGATCAAGGTAGACTGTATGAACCACCTTGCCTTCATCCACAGCTCTGGTGACTGACTCAAAGAAGTCGACCAAGTTGTGCAGGCATGATCTACCCTTCACACAACCAAACTGTGTGGGATCCAGAGTTTGGAGATTCCCTATATCCTTGTTTATTAGGTCCATGAGGATGCATTCCATAGCTTTGAATATCAGACTTATCAGGCTAATGGGGAGATAGTTCCCAGGTTCTGTAGTTGCTCTTCCCTTGTGGAGAGGGATGATTGTAGCAGTGCGCCATTTGGTAGGGACAAAGCCTGAGGTGAGGCTGTGCTTGAACAGGGCACACAGGTGAGCTTGCAGTTCACTCTGTAGTTCATGTAGAACACAGCCAGGGATATTGTCAGGTCCCATTGAAGCTGTATTCTTGGCCTTGGACAGTGCTGTTTTAACCTGTGCAGCAGTAATGCTGGGTGCCTGGCAATCTACTTATATTGTGATTGCTCCTTTGGGGGGGGCAGAAAGGGGTAAAGTTGGCACTGAATCTGTCAGCCAGAATATTGGCAATATATGTTGGCTCGGTATAGAAGGTACCATTGTGCAGCAGCTCAGAGCAAATCTGGGTATTGCTGTGGAAATTCTTTACATAACTATAGAAGGCCTTGTGGTTATCTTTACTGCCTGCTGCAATTCTGTTTTCATAGCTAGCTTTAGAAAATTTGATGAGGGATCTCAACTTTTTGTTGAGGCTGATAAGGGAGTTTTTCCAATCTTGGGACTTCACCTTATTCCACATCATTTTCCACCTTCTGTTGTAGAGTTTGTTTATGGCAGGGGACCACCAGATTGGCTTCTTTTTTTTGGAGGAGAGCATCTTGGTTCTATTGGGTATGGCAAGATCCATGCATTTGTGAACGTGTTCGTACAGTGCATTGGTGTATGATTCAGCAGTCATGCAATCATTCTCCATTTGCATGGGTACTATGAAGTTAGCCACCTCTGTTTTTAGGAGTCAAAAGTTAGCTTTGGAGAAGTTTTTCATGGTGGTTACCTTTTCAGGGGGTGGGGGTTGGGATGGATGTGGATTTCCAAGGTGATTAGTTTGTGGTCAGATCTAACCAGAGAGGAGCTTGCTATTGGTGTAGAGCCCATGTTAGTAATGACTAGGTCAAGGATGTTGCTACCTCTAGTGGGGGTAGGAATGAGCTGGTCCAGGGCATTGGAATTAAAGAACTCCAGGAAATGTTGGGCAAGGGTATTGGTACATGAGTAGTTTTCCCAGTTAATGGAGGGGTAGTTGAAGTAGCCTAGTATGAGAGTGTTAGGTTGGAGTCTAATATTCTCCAGGGTGCTTAGGAGCGTGGACTGTGAGTCTTGGGACATGGTTGTGGACCTATAGCAGGCTACGACCTGAATCACTGTCTTACCCAGTGTTAGTTGCACCTGAACCATCTCTGATGCATTATGTTGGGCTACCAGTCTGGAGGTGTGCGCATCCTTTATGAATATGGAAACACCACCGCCTTTGGAGCTTTAATCCAAGTTCTGGGGTCAAAAGGTGTGGAAAGAGTTATAGCCTGGTAGTGTAGGGGTGCTTTCTGCTGTCTTGAACCAGGTCTCTGTTACAGCACAAATGTCAATGTTCTCCATTTTAAGGAGTGCTTCAAGCAAGTGCATTTTGAGATTTAGACTTCTAGCATTGAGCAGCATGACCCTCAGATTGCATTTGTTTGTAGCTGTTACTGTGGTAATTTGGTCTTTGGTACACCACCTAAAAAAGCACTATAGGGGTGGCAGCAGCCTTGGCCAGTATCCATAAGCCCAAGGGTGACAGATGCAGGCCATCTCTGGCAAAGCATCGAGATCTGTCAATCATGTCATCCCAGGCAGACAGATACTGGATCCCCTTACAGTGACACCAGAAACTAAGCCAATTATTGAAATCAATCATTTTTTGCTTGTACTGTGGTATAATTCCGGGTGATGGTAGGATGCTGCTCAGGGCTAGGGTCATACCCACCTGGGCTACATAATCCGAGAGCTCCTCCATGTCTCTTTTCATGTAGTCCAGGGAGGTACATCTCAGGTCATTCACATCCAAATGTACAATGACTGAGTCATATTGTACTTGCTGATGAGGGACCTGAGTGCGTGCATTATGTGTCAGATCCTGGTACCTGACAGGCAATTGACTGTTACTTTTTCCTTATTCAACCTAGTGAGTGGGACATCAGTGAGCCTCACTATCAAGTCACCTATGATTAGTGTGTTGGGCATGCTGTTTTGCCTTAGGGGCTTTGGTTGAATGGCACACTCTTTAGGAGAGTTATGTGTCTCACGATTAGTGCTGTGATGTGGTGGTCGAATGTGTTTCTGCCTTGGACGTCTCTGCTGTTTGGGTAGATTTTTATTGACAGCCTCCACGAAAGTGGGTGTGTGGTTTGTGTTTTTATCTGAAGGCAGTGCTGGTGTGTGTTCTGGAGGGCAATGTGTTCCATGTGGTGTGGTGCAAGTGCTGACCTTCTCCTCTTGACCAGCTATTCTGATCTTGGCTGCAGAGTGCGTGGCTTCCAATTTCGATATATATGTGCATCTCTCGCAAGTCTGAGAGTTGGGTGGTAAGAGGAGTGGGTTGTCGGTGTACATGAGGCAGTTGCTACATTGCCTCAGGACGCCCAAGTTCACCAGTTTAATATGAGAAAGCACAGGGAACTGACCTTTAGACATGCCTGGAGGGGTGGGCATTAATAATAAGTACTGGAGCTGTTTCCTTGTATAACGTTTTGTACTGATAGCACTTTCGTGTGCTACAATAATTGCTACAAGAAGTCTGGTAAAGTGCTCAATTAATAAGCTAGTAAAAGTGCAGGAGAGTTGAAAACTAGCCGATCTAATGGAAAAATTGAAGAGCAGACTTTGACACCACTCAGAAACAGTCCTGGATACAGCAAATCTGTATCTGGACTAGACTAGTTACAGGAAAGGTGGGAAACAAGCCCAAACGCAGGCTTTTAAACCAGAAAGTTGAAAGAGATGGAAAGACTGCCCAAACGGCCAAAAAACTACAATTTCTGGGCCAGAATCCACTCCTCTTGTGGTAGATAGGCTACCTAATGCTTACCACTCCCACTGATAAGCTAGAAGGCTTCCCTCCAACACAGAAAGACTTGGGGGGCTCAGAAGCTTACAAACAGTCGTGGATACAGCAAATCATTATCTGGACTAGACTAGTTACAAGAAAGGCAGGAAACAAGCTTAGAATTTTTTATTTTTTGCAATTAAATTAACAAATGACTAAAAACAAGCACAGAAGGCAGTAAATTAGGAGGCTAGTAACAAGCAGTAATAAGTGCAGAGTAAGAGCAACTGAACAGATAAGAGCACACAGAACAGCAAACTAACACAGTTACAGTAAGAACATCTGAATAAAGTATAATTGTCAAAAGGTGAGAAGAGACTGAACTCTCAGCGTTCTGATGGGGTTGTACTGCACAGGCTGACTGAACTGCTTCAGATCCAGCACGGACCAAACATCCTCTATCACTTTTCTTACCAGAAAGAAGCAGAACCCTCTCAACTCTTGTGTAGGTATTGGTTTGACTGTCCTCGTGTGGAAAGAGCACTGAACCTCCTGTTGCAGAACTATCATTTGTTAGGATGGGATTAGACAGACTGGTGTTGGGGAACTGGAGAGAGGAGCAATCAATGCTAGTGTGTGCCTCTGCTCCGGGATCTGAATCATAAGATGATATGATTGTAGTGATTACTGGGCTAACAACCTTAGGAGGCCTTTCAAAGCCTAGCCATGCTATCCAAATGTAACCGACTGGTCGGGATCCCAAATGTTTTGTGTAGGGGGTGTGTATATATATATCTTGGGTGTGGGTGGTCAAGCATTTACAAGCTCCCTCTTTCTATTACGGACATGGCTACTGCAGATCAGAGTACAAGTGATGTGTACGCTATAGCTTTAAAAAGCATGTCAAGTCTATACATGCAAGTATAAATTCTACACACGTGCAATCTCTAGTGCCATTTAGAAACAGAAGCTAGGGACAGAGCATGCAAGATCTCAGTTATTAATTTGTACAAGTTATTTAAGTTAAAGTCAGTAGTCTTCTATCATAATGTGTTTGTATAAAATAAAGCAGCTTGAACAGAACCAACGAAGACTCTTCTATGGTGTCCCAGACAGGAGAGCGACATGGTGTCAAACCAGGATCGAAAAGAATAATATTCAGAGCCATGAGGTGCAGAGATGACAGTGAAGGAAAAACTGAGAGAAAAGAGTACAAACAGAGCCAGAAAAGAATCAAATTAATGAGAAATAGCACAAACTGTTCATTTGATACAAAAGACAAAAAGGGGCATTACAACGACACAGACCACATTACTGAGAAGCAGGAAGCAAGAAAAGTTTGTTAACAAAAGGAAATGTTTAAAACAAAAATATGTGATGAAACGAGTGTGCTTAAGGCAAAACCGAGCATGTTGAGAGTCAAACGAGCACAAGAAAAGTATGTTGGGCATGAAAAGGACTTAAATGAGCAAAAAAGCATACAATAAGGGCAAAAAAGGACACGTTAAGCAAAAATAAAGCAAGGCGATTCTATGTGTTTTGGCAAAGTGCTGTGTTTTGGCATAACTATGACTTCATATTGTGTCAAGAGCATAACTAATGTTGTTCAAAGTATCTCAAAGTGTGTAAAGGTGCTTACAGAATGAGCTTATTACTGTCTATGCATTTCGAAGAGTTGGAGTGTGTAAAGTGCAACTATTTCGTGAAATACAGTCAAAATATAGTCATTTCTAAAAGGTGTGTCTATTCGCAAAGTGCTGCCATTACAGAGTGTTTCTTGTATCGTATAAAGTTGCCTAGCAAGGTGTTGCCATTTTGGGGACATTTCAGTTTGCTGTATGCAGTTATATGCAAAGTGCAATTACTTCAAAGTTGAATTTTGGGCAGGAGAGGTTTGATTTATTCGCATTGTGCAGTTACTTGATATGTTACTTACATTGATAAGAAGTGTTTTCTTGAAAAAGACATTACAAGAATATTATAGTGTCCGAGAGTTATCTAGTCACATCATAAAGTTGTTGAAATGTTTCTTAACATGATGATAAATGACTTTATCATTTTAGCCTTTCAAAACAGTATTGCAAAAGTATAAAGTGCCTGAAAAGTTTATTTCGCAAAGTCCAGTTATTCAGAGGTACTATGAGTTTGTCCCATAGCATAATTTCGAAAAGCCCCAAAAAGTATAAATTCAGAAGTGCAAAGGTATTGGACAAAGTTACAAATACTGGCATAAGTTTCTGGCATATGTGCATGTGTGTATGTTTGTGCTTATTTGCAAAACCCTTCACTGGTATGTGTTAATATGGCAGACAGATTTCGAAAACTGCTACCACTTGTATTTGATAAGGATATTGCATAGAACTGTAGAATATTTGAGCAGGAGTACAATATTTTTATACAAGCAACTTATGCAGATAGAGATGCATGCTCCAGGGCATTCATTTTGTTAAACCTAGGTGGCTCAGAGGCCATAGAAAGAGAGCATTCATTTGTGTACACACCTGCAGTATATAAAGTAGAAGGTGAAAATCATCATATTGTTGTACAAGCTGAATCAAGGGAAGACCCAGTGTTCAGAGAAATGTGTAATACCCAAACAAATATTACATTAGCGAGGCAAACATTTGCAGCTTATATAACTGACTTGAGAAACAGAGCTAAAATGTTCGGTTTGGTGACTTAAAAGATGAGCTGATAAGGCACAAACGTGTGTGGTATTAACAGTGCTGCTGTGAGAAAGATTTTACTTTGTGACAGTGACTTAACATTGCGGTGACACAAAAACACACAAGTATGCTTGCAAGTGACAACAGGATGGTTTCAGTTGGCTCAGAGCAAATGTAGATAGTAGGCAACACATGGAAAACAGAAGCAGGCCCAGCATGTGGCAGCTACAGGGTTTCCAGGAAAGGCACGTAGCTTTCCAGAAAATTCTAAGAAAGGAGTGTGTTCAAGCTCAGTGCAGTTCAAACACGAATCCGCAAAACTCGTCTAGCTTTATTGTTAACTGTCTCAATTGTGGTGCGAATCATGAGTCTAAAAGAGCAGTGCTTAGCATTTGGTCAGCAATGTCACGAGTGTAAAAATTGGAACCATTTCCAAAAGTTTTGTAAATCAAGTAAGCCTCATACAGTTGTAAAGAAAGGTTGCACAAAAAAGCAAGTTGATCAAGTAGAGCACAAGCAGTCAGCTTTCTATGTAGATGGTGTATCAGTGCTTGGTGAAAGAGCTGATGCAGTGAATTTACTGATAAGTGAAGAGTTTTGTACTGTCAGGTTTAATGGAAAATCCACAGAGCACAAAGCAGACGCTGGTTCAAAGGGTAATGTTACATCAGGTGACACATTTGCTAAAGTGAGAACTAACGAACAACTCAATGTGGCCAGTAGTGCAAGACATGTTGCTTTTGGAGGTGAAGAAATTCAGGCTGAAGATTCAGTGATGTTGTCATGCCATTTGGCCAAGAACTGTTACAACTTGTTATTTTATGTAGTCTGAATGTTACAATGTTACAACTTGTTATTCTATGTAGTCTGAATGTTACAATGTTACAACTTGTTATTCTATGTAGTCTGAATGTTACAATGTTACAACTTGTTATTCTATGTAGTCTGAATGTTACAACTTGTTATTCTATGTAGTCTGAATGTTACAATGTTACAACTTGTTATTCTATGTAGTCTGAATGTTACAATGTTACAACTTGTTATTCTATGTAGTCCGAAGACCAGTGCAATCCTTATTGGGTCTCAAGGATAGTTTAAGAAAGGATCTGCTTTCTTTTGCAAAAGAAGTCAATCACATAAGTGCATTTCAGAGTTCTAATTTTCCTGAAGCCATTTTCTCAGAGTATGCTAATGTTTTCGATGACAAGTTAAGGAAACTTCCAGTTGTGTATTCCATGAAGTTAGACCCAGAGGTCACTCCAGTGGTCAGACTAGCAAGAAGAGTTCTGATAGCTATGCAGGATAAAGTTAAAGCTCAGTTAGATAAACTGGTGTGATTTGTCAAGTCACAGAACCAACTGAATGGGTGCCAGCCATAGTAGCCACTCACAAAAAGGCTCAGACGAAATCAGAATATGTACTGACCCAAGAGATCTGAACAAAGCATTAAAGAGACCGTATCATCCAATGTGCACAGTTGAAGAAGTTGCAGCTCTAATCTCGAATGCTACTGTATTTCCTGTCTTGGTTGCAAATAGTTAATTTTGGCAACTGATGCTTGAGCAAAAATCCTCATTTCTAACTAATTTTGGTACTCCATTTGGCAGAAACAGATTCTTAAGGATGCCATTTGGAATAAATTCTGCAAGCGAAGTCTTCCAGCGTGCAATGGAGCAAATTTTTTTGTGTTACTCTTGTGCCATAATAGTAGATGATTTGTTGGTTGGAGGCAGGGGTGAAGCAGAGCATGACAGAAACCTCACGAAAGTTCTAGGCAGACCACGTGAAGTAAATTTAAGCTCAATCCTCTGAAGTAAAAATTCAGACTTCCAGAAGTTACCTATGTAGGCCATTTGTTTACAAGTACAGGCTTGAGACCAGACCCGACCAAGCAAGCAGCTATTCTAGAGGTCAGCACCAGATAATGTACAAGCTCTACAGCTTTTCTTAGACACGGTCAACTATTTAGGCAAGTTTATACCAGACTTCAGTGAGTTGACAGCACCTTTAAGAGAGCTAACACACAAAAATGTTGCATGGTCATGGCTGGAACAACACTAGAAGGCATTTGGAGACCTCAAGCAGAAAATTGCTACCCCACCTACATTAAGATACTATGATGTGAAAAAAATAGTTACTCTTTCTTGTGATGCTTCAAAATTTGGTCTTGGTGCAGTAATACTTCAAAAGGGCAGACCAATAGTTTATGCATCTAGAACACTAACCCAAACTGAGATGCAGTATGTTCAAATTGAGAAGGAACTTTTGGCAATAGTATTTGCATGTTCCAAGTTTCATGATTATATATTATGGTCGAGCTATTCAGATTGAAGCTCATCATCAACCTCTAGTTACCATTCTAAAGAAGCTTATCCATTCTGCTCCAGTGAGATTACAAAGAATGATGCTTGAATTGCAAAAGTACAATTTCAAATTGATCTAACAAAAAGCAAATTGCTTTATCAAGCTGATACCTTATCCAGATTGCCCAAAATACTACACAACAGCTTGATGCAGAGAATTTTCACTTTGATGTGGTCAGTGCATAATTTTTCCACCACTAGACTTGATGAGTTAAGAGATCACACTCAAACTTATCCAATTTTGCAGAAGCTCAATCACTACATTAATGTTGGATGGCCATCAAAGCAATCTAGTGTACCTCCTGAAGTGCAAACCTATTTTTCTTACAAAGATGAAATGTTGATGGAAGATGACATTATTTTCAAAGGTCATACAATTATTGTTCCTGCTTCTTTACAACAAGAATATATCCATATCTGCTTCATGGTCATCCAGCATCTGCATCAACTAAGAGAAGAGCAAGTGAGTTAGTATTTTGGCCTTCATTACCAAAAGACATCGATAGAGTTCTTTCTTTATGTTCAGTATGCAGTAGCACTAGACTGCATATACAAAGAGAACCACTTCAGCTAAGCCCAGTTCCTGAACTACCTTGATCTACTATAGCATCTGATATCTTTGAGTGGAACAGTCAATGCTAGTTGGCTTTGGTAGACTCATATTTGAATTGCTTTGAGATTGATCTTCTACCTAACCTAACATCCACGCTGTTATTACTAAGTTGAAACTTCGTTTTTCAGTCCATGGTAGTCCACATAAACTTCTTTCTGACAATGGTATTCAATTTACTAGCCAGTTGTTTCAAAAATTTTCACAGGTCACTAGTAGTCCTGAATATCCTCAGTCAAACAGTCTAGCTGAACGTGCTGTGTGAAGTGCAAAGCAGTTTCTTGAAAGGTGAAAGCGTGACAATACCGATGTATTCTTGAATTTGCTTAATCTCAGAAACATATCCTGTGAGGATATTCTTGGCTCACCTGCTCAAAGACTACTTTCCAGGCAAACTAGAACTATGCTACCCATTACTTCTAGTTTATTGAAGCCTACCTAAGAACAATAAAACCATCAACGCTCAATTGCTGAAGAAGCGTAATATCCAGAAATGTAATTACGACAGATCGAGCATATTACTTCATCCACTGAGGGAAGGAGAGATGGTACGAATCCAGACAACAAAAGATTTTGATCGCATAGGACCGATTACAGGCATCTGTGCATAGCCGAGATCTTACCTGGTAGACTCCGAGGGTGTGGAATATAGGAGGAACCGTAGACATTTTCTTCCTGTATCTAAACCATCATCACCATCACAACATTGCTTCTGAGATGTAGAATCCAAATCTGAGTGAATCAGACACTGTTCCCATACCAGAATGTGTTCAAAATTTGATTCCATTCCAGAAAATGATCGAAACATTCCGCAGTTCAACCATTTTGCAGAGACAGTTCCAGTTGCTAAATCTCATTCCCAGTTTTATGTCACATGATATTGGCGAGTATCTAAGCCTTGTGTGAAGTGTGCAGCAACGTGGACCTGATTGTATATATCTGTGTATTTAGTATTGTATAATGCATGACCAATAATTACCTGTAATTTCTGCATGTCAAATAGCCTTATAACGTAATGTGATCTATTTCCCAAAGAGGGAGGATGTAGATCAGAGCGCAAGTGATGTGTACGCTGTATCTTTAAAAAGCACATCAAAGCTATACTTGCAGGTATAAATTCTAGACACGTGCAATCCCTGGTGCCATTTTGAAAGAGCAGCTAGAGAGAGAGCATGCAAGATTGCAGTTGCTAATTTGTATATATAAGTTACTTAAATTAAACTCAGAAGTCTTCTATAGTGATGTGTTTGCATAAAATAAAGCTGCTTGAACAGAACCAACGAAGACTCTTTTATTGTGTCTTAGACAGGAGTCCGACAGCTACTATGCCAGGGGTAAATTTATGATTCCTCATCTGCTGAACCAGGTTGCACTTGAATAGTTATATGAATCCGCAGTCTCTGAGACACATACCTGTCTCTTTAACACATCATATTTATGTTTCGGGTGAGGTTAGGGTCCTTAGATCAAGTTTCTGGTGTCATTGCCCTATGATCCTACGATTCAAAATATCTCCAAAGCAAACTACAGCCTACTAAGTGATGGTATAAAATGTTTCAAAGCCCTTGCTAAAACAGCCAACAATGACTTCTATGCAGAAGTGTACATGAATGCCCTATATAGCTACATAAACAAATGCATTGACTTGGCTGTACCAAACAGGAACAAAACTAGGTCTTCCCAAAAAACAAGCCACCCTCGTGGACAGTAAGTATAAATAAGTTATATAACAAAGAAATGAAACTGATATCTAAGAACAAGAGGGACCTTACTCAAAAGAGGAAAAATGCCTTCCACAGCTTGAACAAGCAAATCAGATATCTCGTAAAATCCCCTAAGGCTAGTTACAAGACTAAATTAGCATCCCTAGCTAAAGCCAACCATAAGGCATTCTTTAGCTATGTCCAAAACCTAAAAGGGAATGCCCAGCTGTGTGCCAAACTTATAGTAGACAGTATCCCTCACAATGAACCTGAGGAAACTGCAAACCTGCTGGCTGACAGATTTGGCAATAATTTCACCGCCTGTCCCCACCAGCCATACCCCAAAGCATTTCTGACACCAGTCCTCTACTGACTATCTTCAAAGAACAGGTCATACAAATGCCCTCCAAGGCCAAAAACATGGCTTCTATGGGACTAGAAAACATCCCAGGTTGCTTACTAAACAATTCAAAACATGACCTAGTAGAACTACTTGGCACTATATTTAACCATATTTAACCATAGCTCGAGCACTAGCTTTGTTCTGGCAGAGTGGAGAACAGCAACAGAAATCCCCTTGCACAAAAGGGGTCCATCAACCAACTCAGGAAACTATCGACTCATAAGCACAACCAGCCCTATTTGCAAGGCCATGGAAAGAATCATCATGGACCTTATCAACAAGGACACAGGTAACCTTCAAACTGTTGACCCGACCCAGTTTGATTTCATCAAAGGTAGATCTTGCTTATTAAACTTGCTTGTCACCAAAGCTCTGGATGAGGGCAAAGCAGTACATGTCACCTATCTGGATTTAGACAAGGCTTTTGACACAATCCCCCACTCAGGGATCATTGAGAAACTCTCCCAACTGGGGATTATCCCAAAGGTCACTAGATGGGTAGCCAACTGGCTCACCAACAGAGCCCACACTGTCAAAGTTGGAGAGTCCACCTCCACTAGAAGACCAGTTACCAGTGGGGTACCAGAAGGATCTGTGCTGGGCCCTCTATGGTTTAGAATCTATTTCTCTGAGGTCTAGGTAAAAGTAGATGGCTTGTAGCTTACCAAGTTTGCAGATGACTGCACACTAGGTGCAATCATTGAGTCTCCCACTTATGTAAACATATTACAGAAGGCACTGATGCAGGCAAATGACTGGTGCCAAAGTCATGGACTAAAACTAGATGCAAAAAAATGCCTCATTATCCCACTTGGCAAAGAAGTAGCCTAATTATGATATAGATAGCACCCCTCTAAGTGGTGTGAGACTTGGGAACACTGGTTGATAGCAATCTAAATTTCGATCCCCATGAATCCATAGTGATAAGGAAAGCCTTCTGCATTGCACATTTCATAAATAAGGCATCTTGCCCAAGACTAAGGAAGTTATAACTCCACTGTACTCGACTCTTATCAGACAGCTAATTAAGAACAATGCACCCTTCTGTATGTATCTCACCAGACAACTGCAGCAGCTGGACAGACTACAGAAGTTTCTAACCAAGAGAATCTAGGTCATCCAAAATGTGACTTACATGAAAAGACTGAAAGACCTGCCACTGTACTCTGTATCATACAGGCTGCTGAGAGGTTATCTGTGTCTGGCCTATAGAGCAGTCTCTGACTCTGCCCTAGTGGAAATGCTGCACCTCTGTAAAACAAATGGGACAAGGGTCACTCACTCCAGGGATCTCAACCTAGCTTGTGAGATTAACCAACATGTTGGAGAGACAGATACATCTCCCAGCGATTGCCTCCTCTGGAATAAGCTCCCACTTCACATGAAGCAGAGCTCCTCAATGACCCTATTTAAGAGCAACCTTGACAATTGGATTGGTGACCGTAAATTCATCCTGGGGTGGCACCTATGCCCCTCATGGACAGGGATAGTCTTTGCTGATCATAGAATCACTCTGCTAACAATAACCATCTAACTATGGTCAATTAGGGTACACATGTTTTTTACACAGTTAGGCTTGCAAAGGCCCTAGGGCCATTAGTCTAGTAACCTGTTTGTTTTGCAAATGAACAACAGCTCTAGATAGGATGTGTTGACTACATTGTGCATTCTTTTTGTGAGGAATCTCTGTGGATGCTCCAATTGTTGCATATACCTGGTCTGGTAAATACTGTTGTACTCAAGGATTGGTCTGAGTGTTGAATAACAACGCAACAATTACGTCTTTGGATCTAGATGGCATACCCTTGCTTATAAGTTGTCCAATACAGAAGGATTTACTTACTATATTAGACATGTGGTGATCAAAGTTGAAATCCCTGACCACTAGGTCTATACCTAAGAGTGTATTATCAATGTAGTAATTTGAAGGCATGGCCCTGTTGCCAAACAAGACTATTATGCCGTTCCTGGCACAGTTTTAGACTGTGACTCTGGCAGCAATTAGTAGTCTGTGTTATACCTTCTTGGAGGGTATTTGTGTCATTGGAGATTCTATAGCTTCACCTAGTTTGTAACAGTCTGTGAACACTAAGTTAGCCAGAGGCTTTTGACATTATCCTTGACTTCAGAGAAGTAAATACCAAAGAGGAATGGCCCCAGCATGGAGCCCTGAGGGACCCTGCTTGTGGCTTGCCATTTAGTGGAGGTAGACTCCCGTATCCTGAATTCTTGTGTCTTATCTGTGAGCCAGCTGCTTATCCAGCAGATGATATAGAGATTTACATCCAATTTTGTGAGCTATCTACAATACCTGATGGAGGATATTGTGTCAAATGCTTGGCCAGGTCAAGGTGGACAGTATACACTCGTTTGCCATCATCCATTGCTTTGGGGAATTTCTTGAAGAAGTCCATCAGGCTGAGTAGGCATGACTTACCCTTCATGAATCCAAACTGAGTTGGATCCAATGTCTGAAAGTTACCTATGTCCTCATTTAACATATCTACGAGTATTCCTTCTATGACTTTACATATGAGACTAGTCAGTTATGGATCTAATATTTTTGGGTCTATGGATGGCCCCACTCCTTTGCAGAGGGATAGTTGTTGTTTTCCATTGATTCGGCATGACGCCTGTTTGGAGACTCCAGATGAATAAGAATTCCAGTGAGCCCAGTAGTTTATGTTTTATTCTATTAAGGAGGCAACCTGGGATATTATCAGGTTCCATGGAGGCACTGTTTTTAGCCTTGGAGACTGTTTTTTGGACCTGTTCCTCGTGATAGTTGGGGGAGTTCTGGTTGAGGATATCTCTTCAAAGTTGTCTTGTGGTAAAAAGTGGGGTAAAACTGGAGCTGAACATATTGGACAGTGGATTATCTATATCCTGCAGCTCAGTATGGGTGGCTCCAGTGGTTTATCTATATCCTCCGGCTCAGTATGGGTGGCTCCAATGGCTCATCTATATCCTCCAGCTCAGTAGGGGTGGCTCCAGTAGATTATCTATATCCTCCGGCTCAGTATGGGTGGCTCCAGTGGCTCATCTATATCCTCCGGCTCAGTATGGGTGGCTCCAGTGGCTTATCTATATCCTCCAGCTCAGTATAGGTGGCTCCAGTGGCTTATCTATATCCTCCAGCTCAGTATGGGTGGCTCCAGTGGATTATCTATATCCCCCAGCTCAGTATAGGTGGCTCCATTTACAATTAATTCAGCACATTGTTCGGTACTGCCTTTGAGGTTGTGGACATAGCTGAAGAATGCCTTATAACTGTCCTTAGCCTGGGAGGCTACCTCAGATTTGGCTTAAGAAGAGTTAATTGCCCAGAGTTGCTTATTACATTTAATGAGGGAGTTTTTGCCTTGCTGGCCATTTTACTTCTTATTTTAGGAGACAAATTTCTTACTTTTGTTACTACAACCTATTTATGTTTGGATTCCATCAGGGTGACTTGTTTATTTCAGATAGGTACCACTTCCTTTATGCAGCTGTACACATAATTATACAGGGACATTGTGAATGACTCTGCATAGTCAGCAGTGTTCCCTGAGTTTGGAGGGGGAGCTTGCAATTTTGCCATGATGTAATTAAAAGCAGGAAGCTTGCCTTGTAAGAATTCCTAAAAGCTCCAGTTATAAGTGATGTCCCAAGCTTTATTTTTATTTCAAAGGACATAGATTCGTGGTCCTATTTGACAAGTAAGGACATTACACTCAGAGACGTACAAAGATCCCCCATGCTTATGAGGACTTGTTCAAGGATGTTTGTACCCCTAGTGGGGATATTGGCTAGATGGCTTAGGACATTCATGTTGACAAAGTCTGGGAATCTTTGGGCCTGCATGTTTAGGGTCAAATATGTTGGGTCTATATTATATAGACAAAACTTCAAAATCTCGAACACTCATATATGCGGAAATGCAGGAAATCAAAATCACTAATCCCCACACTAAATATATATTCCAATTCCAAGATCACACTACAGTGAGGAAAGTGTAATTTTTCCGATCTTCACTGTACCGTGATCTCACAATAACGATTACGAAGAACGGCATTTTTGACTTCTAAGCCATTCGAGATTTTGGTTTTTTATCGATTTAATAGGGAACCATATATGTTTGCCAGTTCATAGAAGGGTAGTTGAAGTTGCCCATGAGGATGGTGTTGTGAAGAATAGATAGGGACTTTAGTTGATTTCAGGAAACGGTATGGGTTTCCTCGGTCATATCTGGGGACCTGTAGCTTGCAAGGATATGATTTGGGACTTTACTTATAGTGAGGCGAACATGGAGAACGTCAAGAGAATTATTCTGCTTGATCAGTCTTGAGATCTGTTTGCTTTTTATGTAAATTAAGATATCTCCACCCTTTGTCCCTTTTTAGCAGTCGCAGTCTAAATGTGTGGACGGTATTATAACCATGCACTGTCAGGGTGCTCCCCACTGCTTTAAACCTTGTCTCAGTAACTTCACAGACACCCATATTCCCCAGGATGAGGAAAACTTGCAGGAAGTGGAGTTTTTTTGTTTAAATTCTTATAATTGAGCAGTATCACCTTCGGATTATTAGGGGTTGGTTTAGTTATGTCAGATAGTTTATCAGGTAGGCATTTTCTAAAAGTGGCACTACTGGGTGGACAAAGTATTAGCTAGCATTCAGACGACTGGATGAGATGTGCAGATCATCCCTGGCAAAACAAAGTAGTCAGTCAACCATATCCTCCCAGACTGACAAAGGGTGTACCCCCTTCAAATGGCACCAGATAGTAAGCAAATTATTAAAGTCAGTTATCTTCTGTTCATACTGTGGACTCATCCTTGGGAAGGTAGAATATTGCCCAGTGGTAGGTTCATCCCATCTAGGGACACATATTGCCCAGTGGTAGGTTCATCCCATCTAGGTACACATATTGCCCAGTGGTAGGTTCATCCCATCTAGGGACACATATTGCCTGGTGGTAGGTTCATCCCATCTAGGGACACATATTTCCCAGTGGTAGGTTCATCCCATCTAGGGACACATATTGCCCAGTGGTAGGTTCATCCCATCTAGGGACACATATTTCCCAGTGGTAGGTTCATCCCATCTAGGGACACATATTGCCCAGTGGTAGGTTCATCCCATCTAGGGACACATATTGCCCAGTGATAGGTTCATCCCATCTAGGGACACATATTGCCCAGTGATAGGTTCATCCCATCTAGGGACACATATTGCCCAGTGGTAGGTTCATCCCATCTAGGGACACATATTGCCCAGTGATAGGTTCATCCCATCTAGGGACACATATTGCCCAGTGGTAGGTTCATCCCATCTAGGGACACATATTGCCCAGTGGTAGGTTCATCCCATCTAGGGACACATATTGCCCAGTGGTAGGTTCATCCCATCTAGGGACACATATTGCCCAGTGGTAGGTTCATCCCATCTAGGGACACATATTTCCCAGTGGTAGGTTCATCCCATCTAGGGACACATATTGCCCAGTGATAGGTTCATCCCATCTAGGGACACATATTGCCCAGTGATAGGTTCATCCCATCTAGGGACACATATTGCCCAGTGGTAGGTTCATCCCATCTAGGGACACATATTGCCCAGTGATAGGTTCATCCCATCTAGGGACACATAGTCTGGGAGTTCCATCGTGTCTCTCTTCATATAGTCTAGAGAGGTATGGCACAGGTGTTTTATACCCACATAGACTATGACTGAGTCATACAGGCACTTGTGTTTCAATGACCTGAGTGCCTGTGAGATATGGTAGGTCTTGGCCCCCGATAGGCACCTGACAGTAACCCTCTCTTTGCTCATCGTGGTGAGCAGTACACCTGTGTGTCTTACAATGGAGTCTACTATCACCAGGATTTTAAAGTTATCTGCCTTATGGGGTTCCACACTGTGATATCATGAGTTGAGGCTGAGTGTGTCTTGGTGGGTGTTGCTGCTGTAGTGTCTTTTTCAGGTTCCTGAGGATGGGTAAAGTAATTTCTGTGTCTGGGAGGCTACTGAGGTTTGGGAAGCTTACTTTTTAAGGGCCTTAGCATATGTGGGACAAATAAGTTGGACCTGTAATGTGTGTAGCAGGTGATGTGTGGTGTTGTGTGTTTATGACAACTTGTTTGACAGTTGTAGTTATTTTATGTGACAGTATTGCCTCCAGAGACGGTGTATACTTACATTTCTCACATACTGTATCAGAGTTTGAGAATTAAGTGTTTGTCAGGGAACATGAGACAAGTTATATGTTGTCTCAGGATGCTCAAGTCTGCCAAGCTACTTACAGAGACAGAAGGAAAGTCAGGATCTGTGTTTTTGGGTATTCATATAGTGGGCTTCAGTGGGAGGGGTGCCAAGAGTATATTTAAGTAAGTCTGTGATCAGTGGCAAACTTGTTTTTTGTGGTCCTCTTGTGTATAACCACTGTATAGAGGAACCAAATGAATATATAACAGAACTGCTTGGATGCTATTTGGTTAAGAATCGTGATATTAGTCTAATCTTGCAGCGTGATGTCCCCCCCCCCCCCCCACACACACACACACACACCTTGATGTACACTTGGTGCTCTTCTGGCAGCTACATGCTTTTGGGAAAACAAAGATTCTATACACGTGTGTCTATGCAGGGTACTGCTAACCACTGCTGCACAATGAGCAGTGTTGCACAAATCTGATGACTATACAGGCATAAAAACTGACTAAGCAGACAAAATATACCACTGGCTAATCACAAAAACATACTTAAAGACTTCCTCTGTGATTCTCAAGCTCAGAACAGGCTAGGTTATTCTCTGTTGCAACTACAGTGTAGACCTAGCCTTAATGTATAAATATACAAGGGGGAGACAAAAGTGCAGAAACTGCAGAACAGGCAACAAATCAACCAGCAAAAACTTCCTTGAACAACATGGCTACAGTGCAAAAAAAAATCAGTCAAGGTAAGTGAAATACAGTGGCACTTTACAATGATAAAGTGTAGAAATACAATAAATAACTTAGAAATATAACAGCAGCACACTTTAAATAACTTACGAAAAGCAGATGATTGAGAGAGTTAAGAGCTTTTATAAATGCTAACATCTCTTTTATATTTGTGCATTTTGGTCTCTCTTTTTTCAAGAAGCCTGCTGTTTTATTCCCACAGACACTCTGCTTCCAAAGCAAAGTCTGAAGTGCCTGCCATGACAGACTGCGCTGGAATTGGAAGGGAAAATGGGAGACCTGGGTTTTGACAGATTAGGTTTCTCCACCAAAAATCTTTTTTCTCAAATATCTCAAAACTGGATTCTGGAAATAATCAGGCAATTTTAGGTAGTGCTGGATTTTTCTCATTCGAAGACTTGCTAGAGGAATCATAAAAAATACAGAAGTCATGAGACCCAAAATCCTGAGATACTCCCTCACTGAGACTGTAGTCAGAGTGGAAAATTCAGGAAAGATCAAGAAACAGATCTATTGTTTTTCTCTGGAAGAAAAGCTTTTTGAACTGAGTTGTCTAGGAGACCCCAGGAAAAAAAAAATCCTGTATGAAGGAGTCACACAAGTCTTGTATATTTTCCTGGAACCCCAGTCTGTGTAGGAGATCCCTTACTCAGGTGAGATTCCTGACACTTTGAAAAAGCCTCTGCAAAGACAAGCAAGTCATCTAACTAAGGAAAAATATGAATACCTTGCAGTTTGCAATAGGCTGTCACCAGAGACAGAAACTTTGTGAATACCCTTGCAGCAGTGAATAGCCCAAAGGGTAATGCAGAGAACTGATAGTGTGATTAAGTGACAGGAAACTTTAAGAAACTTCTGAACACTAGAACTATAGGAATATATGTATCTTTTAAGTCGTGGGTCACCAGAAAACTTAATTGGGTAATGAGAGGTAGTAAGTTGTGTGAGAGAGTCACATTTTGAACTTGGACACAAGCAGGTTTAGCAAGAAAAGATCCAGAACTGGTCTCCGTAAATGTTTTTGACTTCTGGTGAAGACTTTGTAAAATAGATAGCAGTAAAAAAGTAATTTTTTCCACCACAAAACACAGCAAAAATCACTGTAAACATTTACCTCAGGCCCCAAAAGTAAAATAACACAACTTGTAATTCAAAAAATGTAGTTTTAAATTAGTTAAATTTTTTTTCATCAAAAATAATAAATAACACACCTGTTTATGTTACACTTTTGTATCTTAAAAAAAAATTATTCACAGATAAACTTCAATTTCTGTCATAAAAAGTAAAAGTAGAATTTTTTTCACCAACAATATTTGTTGTTGTATCTTTCGGTTTTCCCGGTTAGGGGTCACCACAGCGGAACTCCAGTCCGCTAATGATTGGCAGTAGATTTTTACGTACCGAGTTGCCAGCCCTTATGCACAACCTTCAATGAAGGTACGCCCATTCCCGCATGTCTCCACACAGAAGACGCTTTAGCTGAGAATCGAATAGGACAACGTCTTACTGTGAGGCGACAATATATATATATATATATATATATATATATATATATATATATATATATGTATGGGTTCTGGACGTTTGCTCGAATGAGCAAACGACCGAAACCCAAATGGCTGGGCATACTTACGTGAAAGTGCTTTTCACCGAAAAGCACTTTCTCGTAAGTATGCTTGTTGCCGAGGCTGTACTACAGTGCGGGTAAGGGAAATTTCCCTTTTCCCCACTGTAGTGCAGTCTCAGAGGGAGAATATTAAAGTAGGGGGGTGGGGGGCACAGTTAATGTAGTGTTTTTTTAAATTTTTTATAACACGCTTTAGCGAAAGTGCTTTTTCGATAAAAGCACTTTCGTTAAAATGTGTTCGGTTATTATGGATTCGGACGTTTGCTCATTCGAGCAAACGTCCTAGATCCATATATATATATATATATATATATATATATATATATATATATATATATATATGTATAGCTCTATTTTAAAAAAATTTATTATCACAACGTCGACTTTCAAAAAGTCAAGACCAGAACTGTGAAAATTCACTACACTGAAAAGGCACTATATTGACTATGGGAACATTGAAAAGTGAAGTTCAAAATGTTGCAAATTCACAAAGTGGAAATATTAAAATATCAAAACACTTACCATCATACCCTGTGGTTTAAATAGCTTACTATCCTTTTAAGATGTTGTACCTAGTACCTGAAAAATGGCGGATATTACACTTGTCCCGGAGTGTTAGGAAGACTGTATACAACGAAAAAATCACAAATGGGTAAGGATGTTTTAATTATAGATGGCTACATTTAAAACCTAGAAAGAACAGTAAACACTAAAAGATACTGGTGTTGCAAAAGAAAACTGATAGATAAGTGTAATGGCAGAGCGTTTACCGAATCTTTCTGATGGCAAACAACTTTGTAAATCTAACCCACACTGTCATACTGGTAATCAATTACAGCTAGAGAAATACTTAATGTATAATGAATTGAAGCAAAAGGCTTTACTTTCCAGGGATAAACCTTGCTTAATTGTGGATGATATTATGGCATCCATGTCTTTAGATTTTGTTTCAAGTCTATCAAATCGTAAGGCTTTACTGTAGCAAGTATGTAGGCTCAGTAGGAAGCACAACAGAGGTCAGGCTGATACAAATTTAACTATGGAAAATGTAAACCTTAGTGATTTTCCTTTAAAAGATGGTGAATTTATTGAAAAGTGTGTTATAGATCCAGCATGTGATTTAATGGTATTAGTTTGTATGACTGTCAGCAACCTGTATAATTTAAGCTGTGCTACTATCTGACTTATGGATGGGACATTTTTCTACAAGGGTATAATATGTAGGCTGTTATATAGTATACATGGTCTCGTGAAGTACGGGGGATACACTAAAACTGTCTGATATCTACGAAATCTTTGCATTTGTACAATGTGATGTGGCACTGCATTTTCCACCTAAGTGAAAATCAGTTTGACACTTCTATAAAATATGTCGTGTGATTTCAAGATTGCTACTATAAAGAGTTTACATAGCAATATTAATGATGAAATTCTCAAGGGTTGCTTCTTCCACTTTGGACAGAGTATTTGGCATAAAGAGCAGGCTTTAGGTTTGTCTACTTTATGTAATTCCTTTCAGATGTTCCAATTGGCTGTCAAAAGCCTTGTAGCTTTAGCTTTCTTAGAAGAGGAGGAGGTTTTACCTGGATGCATTATGTGATGTGTTTCCTGTGGAAGGCAAAGAGCTGTTAAAGTACTTCAGCAACTGGTACCTTTTGGAAAAGGCAAGAAAATTCACAAGAACACCTTTTGCCAGATTTCCACCTTTAATTCCATGTAAAATTCTGGAACATATCAAAATTAAATGCGTTGTATCTGCCAAGAACTCAAAATAGTACAGAGGCATGGCACAGAAGAATTAAGATTCTTTTAGGGTCATGAGCAACAGATTTAGCTGTTCTATTGAATAGACTAGCACAAGAGCAAGACAGAGTTGAAGAATTGTGAGTGCGGATGGCTGCAGGATATCCACCATCACTTAAGAAGAGAAAACTGATTATGCTGCACTCATAGTTTGAACATATATTGAGCAATAGAGATTCTTACTCCACAGTTAACTTCCTGAGACCGATCGCTAACTTGGTAAAAATATAAAGAACACATTATGCACACTACTGATATGAAAAGTTGTCAGCACTGCATTTGTTAGTAATGGATGTCATGAAGTTATTATTGTTTCATGTTTTGAGGATGTTTACAGCACAAATGGAGCAACAGCAATACAATGGGAATTTCATGGTTTACTTTCTACATTAATATCCTGCATTGTAATTTGTATACTAGCACATCAGATTGTGTTTCCGAGTTGATATTACAGTTTCAGCATTCTAAGCTATTTCTTTTGAAGAGTGCACAGGTGGAAGGGATAGAGTGTAATGTCTGCAGCTTAAAATTTGATGTTTTAGATTTTAGTGTTTTAGGATTCAGTTTGGTGTAGTAACTTTTCAGTGTAGTGAATTTTCATCATTCTGGTCTCGACTTTTTGAAAGCTGACATTGTGATAATTCAATGTTTTAAAGCTAACCATCAATCCTCAAAAGCCCAGAAGAGGAGTGCTGCTTGTTGGTAGGAAAGTACTAAAGGGATTAGTGCCCAGACTATTTTTTATTCCACACAGCTCAAGCTGACTAAGGGTTTGGGTGCGTGAAAATGCCCAGAAGCGTTAGAAGCTTAGCAGGATATAATCAATATAGCTAAGACTACTGTATCAGTGATCTTAATGAAGAACATGCCTTGGCTACAGCTAGGTGGGAAAACCCAGGGGAAGGCATTTTAGGGTTGGTTGGAAGAAGAGTGTTGGAAAGGGGGAAGCATACAGCAATGGACAGAATAAAGATACTAACTTGGAATATGTGGGGGTACGGTACCCAATAAAAAGGAAAAAAAGAAGAAAGTGCAGAAAATGTAATGTTATCCTGCTACAAGAAATAAAGCTAAAAGTAAGGGAAGAAGGTAAGATAATGAGTGTAGTGATACCTACCTGAAAGGATAATGTAGCAGCAAAGAGGGAGGGGTTAAAAGGGGGTGGCAGCCATCTTCATGAAAGTATTACAAACAGTGATGGAAACAGTAAGCAAGTGGACAGGGAAGGTGGCCCATATGGCAAGCCAAAATAAAAGTAAGTAGGTGGACTTTTGGAAATATATATGCTCCAAAATGAGGATGAAGGGATTTCTGAATTTCCTCAGCATCTCCTCTGAGGCATAGGAAGAGATAAAGACATGAGAAGAGGAAGTAATGGGGGGCCTTCCATGTCACTGGAGAGAAAGAGAAAGGCAGTCTACTTGAGTGAAAAGGGTATAGCCAAAGGATGAGGAGGGATCTGGAAGGAAATGTAAAAATATGTGTGTGAAAAGACATCTGGAGAGAAAAAACACAAGAAAAGGAGTATAATTTACCAGAAGGTGCCTAGTACAAGGCAGTAGACTGGAAAGGATACTTTGTAGAGTGAAGGTGATAGAAAGGATGGAAGAAAGTGAGATTACGGAGAGACACATATCAGACCAAGTGGCACTGATGTGGAGGGTAAGGTTTAAAAGGGAGGAAGAAGAGGGTACAGGCTGGAATAAGAAGAAAAGGAAAAGCTAAGGAAGAAGGTAAAATAAATGATAAAAGAAAACTAAACAAGTAAGAGATAACAGGAAGACAGTGATGGGATGCAGCGAATGTGGCAGTGAGGGAGAAATATGGAATATGAAGGGATAGAGGAGAAGAAATAAGGTGGAAGCCATTAAGTAGCTAGAAGGAAGAGTACTAGAAACCCAAGAAAGAGCATGATAAAGGTGGAAGATCCTGAGGAACTAGGGATACAGGAAGCAGCAAAATAGCAGATCCCAAGGCACTAGGGATACAGGAAGCAGCAAAGGTGGCAAATCATGAGGCACTAGGGATACAGAAAGTGGCAAAGGTGGCAGATCATGAGGCACTAGGGATACAGGAAGTGGCAAAGGTGGCAAATCATGAGGCACTAGGGATACAGAAAGTGGCAAAGGTGGCAGATCATGAGGCACTAGGGATACAGGAAGTGGCAAAGGTGGCAAATCATGAGGCACTAGGGATACAGAAAGTGGCAAAGGTGGCAAATCATTAGGCAGTAGGGATACAGGAAGCAGCAAAGGTGGCAGATCCCAAGGAGCTAAGGATGCAGGAAGCAGGATAGATGGCAGATCCCGAGGCGCTATGGATACAGGAAGCAGCAATAAAAGTGAACCCCTAACACAGTCAGAGCAACAGAGATAGGGCAGTGGTGCTGAAAACACTACTGGTTGCCTGTAGGATAAGAAACAGGGAGATGGATGGCTAGAAAGAACAAAGCAGTAAGAGTGGAGTCAGAGACAGCAAGAGTAAGGAAAGGGCAAAGTGAAGTGGAGTAACAGAGTATGACATGGGCATCAGAGAAACATTTTGAAAATATTACCAACAAGTATACAGGGTGGGGGTGGGATTATGAAACAATGAAACAGTGTGAGTACTACAGAACTGGAAATGAAGAGCAATACAAAATGAATGAGAAGCAACTGGAGAACCTAAACAAGGAAATCACGGTAAAGGAAATCAGGGAAGCAGTAAAAGCAACAACAGAAAGGAAATATGGAGGGGATGTAGTCTGTGAAACATTAAGATATGAATTTAACAGATGGGGAGATCTGAGAAACAACAAAAATAGGAAGGGTGGTGGTGATTCCCATGATGGGAGGAGACCAAACTGATTCATGTGACTACAGACAAATATCTCTGATAAAAAATGACACTAAAGTATTGATAAAGATCTTAGCAAGCAGGCTAGATGAGCTACCCCCAGACATAATCCAGGAAAGAGAAAATAGTTTTATGAAGGGATGGAATTCTTGGCAGTGGAGGCGAAAGGGCAAAGTAAGACAGGAGTAATCCTGTTCAGTCACCAACAAGTATTTGATATGGTGAGAAAGAATTTCTGTGGGAAGTTTCTGAAAGGAAACACATTGAGAGAGCATTCATAAAGTGGATCAAAGAAATTTACAGAAACCTAGAAAAAGAGGTCCTGAGAAATGGGGGAAATTAATTAAAATCTAGCGTATGCAAGAAAAGAAGCAAGGCAGGGGTTTCCACTGTCTACAGGGCTAGCCACAATGCTTATAAAAGAGCTGGCTCTAGAAATATTCTATGTTCAGTTAAAGAATATTCAGGATATTTGTTTTTAATGTTTCAGCATTTTATTTTCTATATAATGATATTTTTCTTTTTGTATTTGATTATGTATCCTGTATACTACAGCATAAAATACCCCCTTTTTACAGTGTATGCCAACTATACATAATTAATTAAAATGAATCACTGAATTAACACTTTTTCTTACTTGAAAAGCTTTGGGAAAGTTTTATAACATTAAATAATTTAAAATACTTGGTTTTATGCATTACCTGCTGCTTGTGACAGCACTGATTTCAGGAAACGATAGTTCTAGAAGCACTTGTTCCTGTTCATCAACAAAGTATACCCCAGTCCAGTTGACAGCTACAATTACATCATTCTTCGGTAGGCTTGGACCTGTCAGGGTAAAAGAAAAACACAGGAGAAAAAAATTTAGTAGGAAGCAAATGAAATATTCATTGCTGTAAATCTATTATGGAAAAATAAAAAAATGAAAACCATTTGTCAAAACCAGCTTTGACAAACAAATGGTGGGAGGACACCTCCCCCCCCGGGACTTATATATACTAACTCAAAGGTCACACAACAGTGGAGAAAAAAGCAAACTCTACTGTCATCGATTCGAACATAGTTTCAGCGAGCAGCAATCACTTTACGTTCACCGAAATTAAGTTCAATCACACAACATGCTCCTATTTTAGATACTTCAATGCTCACATAAAATTGGGGGGGGGGGCGTGGCCAAGATGAGCACCGAGTAACAGCACTTTCTCTCTGCTCTGTCCTTACAGATTATTTATGACAGGATGTTTTGAGTATATCTATCCTAATTTTGTTTTTTTTATATATATTTGGATTCTATTAATCATTCTTTAGGATAGTATATAAAAATGTTGGCATTTTTTTTATTTTTCCTGTCAAAAAGTATTAGAGAAAATATCTGGACTTCAGACTACAGGATGAGCTATTCCAAATCTACACTTCAGGAAACAACTATTAAGAAAGAACTTCAGTCACTATTGACTAACATTCAAGAACTGACAGCAAAGATTGATAGAATGGATGTGAAACTGGATAATTTCAAAGAAAAATGTTCCCAGCAAATGGAAATATTACATGAAGTCCTTAAACAGCAAAAGAGACAGACTACTGGTACAGAGAGTTCACTAAATGATATGGACACTAGAATTCAGGAAGGTGAGCACAATATAGACTTTCTTTTAAAACAAAATACTCTTTTACAAAAAAGATTTGATTATCTAGAGAACAGAGCAAGAAGAAATAGTATCAGACATTTTGCTTTGCCTGATAATGTTGAAGAAGGTAATATGGAAAAATTCTTAACATCTTGGCTCTGTGATGTATTACATCTCCCTGAAGCTCTCTCATATGGGATAGAAAGAGCACACAGGTCCTTGGCTAATGCAAAAAAAAACAAGTCTAATTCTACTAAATCAGTTATAGTGAAGTTTTTATCTTCTCATGACAAGGAGATAGTGTTAAGATTGCTTGGGCTAAATCTCCTATCAAATATAAAGAAAATGTCATACGCTTTGATAATGATTACTCATCTTCTGTAATTGCCAAAAGAAAGCTTTTTTGCCAATGCTAAAAGAACTAAAGAAAGCCCAAATAAAGACACACCTATTATTTCTTGCCAGATTAAAAATATTTCTTCAAGATGGTCCAAAAATATTTGATAACATAGACTGCCATTACCTTTGTCAAAACAAGAAAACTGCTTGATAAAATAGAAGAAATGTAATGGGCAAATGCCAACCTTAAAAGAAATGCTGATAATTACTGGAAGATCTCTGAACATAAAAGGAAGCTCAAAAATAAGTGACTTATTAAGCTATTTTAAAACTATGGCTTTTTTTAACCCAAGTCTTAAAAACTAACCCAGAAATTGGGGAAGTGGAAATGGTTCAACAGGTGAGTCTTTGTTGTTTAAAAGATTTTTTATGGTGCATATTTGTTTTAATGGTATTTTATAGTTTATTATTAACTTTAGTTTATTCTAGTTCAATTTCTATAACAAGTAAAAGCTATTTATTTATTCATTTATTTATCTTTATATAGTGTTTGTTGCCTGTTATAATAAATGCTCCGTATGTTTGGGACTGCAATTTATGGTATTTTGGGGAACTATAGTAGATACAGAGACTTATAGATGAGACAATGAGAGTCTTTGTTACAATATACTCTGTTTCATTTGTTTTTAACTGTTTGCTGTTTTATTTCCCTGCCTCTCTGTGAAGAGTGACTCTTCACTCATATTGTTGCTTTAATAATTATGTTTCCCATCTCCTGTTCTGCTGTTGGAATGTGGTGTTATTTCTGGCAATAGACATATGAAAAGTTTATCTTTTCTCCCTTTCAGTGACCTGATATGTTTTGAAGTAATTCATTTGATGTTTATTTTAGAAATGTAGATATTTATGGAGAGGTCTTGGTTTATTTCTTTTGTTTTTCTTTCTATTTTCCTCTTTGCTGCTGGTTGTGAAGGAATGGAGGATTTTGTGTGGAATGATGTGTTTGTGGTGGTCTAGTGGTTTACCGAATTTGGGAGATGGAGTTTGTTGGTCCTTTGACATTTTGTGTTGCTTTTCTTCCTCCCTTATGTCTCTCTTGTTGTTCGTTTTATGTTTCCTGGTTTTCCCATGAGCTAATCAACAGTTTTCTCAGTGAAAAGCTGTAAATGTTTTCCCTCCACAAGCTCATGCATCTGATCTGTTAAACAACCTTGATTTGTCCTCGCATTGCAGCTGCTACAATGGAAAGGAAGAAAAAAGTGTAGTTTCCATGGAAATGTTTATAGTCTGAACCTTGTGCTGAGAAGCTTCGTAAAAGCTGAATAATAGTTAGAATAGACAGCTTCTTATGCCATCTACAGCTTGGTTGAAAACTGCTTCTAAATAACATATATAATATGTCTGCTATATTTAAACATTTACGAATGTCCATAATCAAAGCACTTTTCACACACTTAATCCCTTACATTTTGTACACTTGTCTTCATAATTCTATTGTGGTTGTGTAAGTTTTATATTGATTGGTATGACAAGTGTTTAGTATATATAGCAGTGTTGTTAAAATGAAAGGTTTGGAGTGTCTGTGGTGGTCTAGTGGTTTGCTGGGTTTGAGAGATGGAGTTTCTCGGCTTTGCGTTGTTTCATGTTGGCTTTTTTCCCCTCTGTTGCCTTTTTGTTTTATCTGCTTTGTGTTTCTTGGTCTTGCCATGAGATACTCTGTGGCTTACAAAAATAAAAAAAAAGGGAAGAAGAAAATAGTTGCAAAAGTTTTCCCTCCTTGGTCTCATGCAGCCGAACTGCTGAACGACTCTGCTGCCCATTTGTACTGCGACTGCCTCAACAGAAAGCAAGAAAAAAGTGTAATTTCCATGAAGCTATTTGCAGTCTGAACTTTGTGCTGAGAACTCTCGCAAATCTGGATAATAGCTTGATGGTCTCTGATGCCATCAACAGGTCAAATGTATGAACTGCAGCTAAGTAACCAGTATAATATAATTGTTATATTAAAAGCATTTATGAGAGTGTATAAGCAGAGCATTTTTGATACATTTATACCCCTATGTTTCTACACTTTCATTTATAATTCTATTTTATGTAATTTAAGCCTCTTTTGATTAGTACAACAAACATAAGGCATATGTACTAACACTATTAAAGTATTTATGAAAGAAGAAAGGAAAAAGAAAGGAAATAAATATATACAAAGCTTTTTATGACACCTAAGCAGAAGTTAATATTCTTCTACAAGACACAAAAATCAGAAATAACAATAATTCTATTACAGGTAGAAAATAAATAAATAATGACTGAAACATAATATATTCTATATGTCTATAGTTTGCTACATACAGCATAGTCTCGGATGCAGATGTTTACCATATAAACTAGTATTTTGATATATTCTGACGAATCTAGAAGTTCTTTCAGATTAATAAAGGTCTTAAAGATACATGGAGATGGGGAAATAATGTTAGATATTGGCATAATACATAAAGAGACGGGATTAGTCTACTTATTGATTATTATAACTGTCCATTATATATAAATTAGTTATGATTTTTGCATTATAATACATGCCTTGTATTTATGATATGTTGAATTCATATGACAAAAGTTAAAATAAAACAGTTACATTTGGTTTACTTTAATTTGTTTCTTGAATTGGTACATACAATTCTAATGGATGTTTGTGAAATTATGCAACAACATATATATTTAGACAGGGAAGAGATGAATGTTGTTGCTAGCCTGATGGTCAATTTGGGTGACAGATATCACGTAAATTATGAGTTTTTAACTCCAGGTTTTTTTTTTTAAAGAGTCTATGGTATTAATGAATGTTATAAGTTTCTGTTAATAGTTATTATGATATTCACCAAATCTTACAAAACTGAATTTGATGTAAACACATTTCATTGGATAAATGTTTTTCATGTTTTATGTGTAAATTATAATTGTATTCCTAATAGTCAATTTCTATTCACTTATAAAAAATAGGAAAAAAAGGAGGTGTTATTCAACAACAGATATTCAGAACATTAACGTTTCATGACATCATTAAAGTGTATATCATTAAATATCAATGGATTACATAATCCTAATAAGAGAAGATCTTTGAACAAATATCTTAAATTGCATAATACTCAGTTAATATTTCTCCAAGAAACTCATTTACTAACTGAAGATGTCACAAAATTGGAATCAAAATTTTACAAACTTTTGATTAGCTCAGAACATACACAAAAAAGGGGGTGGCCAAACTATGGAAAAATACATTAACTATGCCTAAAATAATTGACACCTACAAAGATAGCAAGGGGATGTTATCTTCAGTTATTATAGAATTTAATAAGAAAATGTTGACAGTAATAAATATTTATTGGATTCTTAACATCGACCTACAACAGTGAAACAACATATAAAACATATAGTTCAGTTTTCTAAGGGTAGTATTATTCTTGCTGGGGATTTTAACTGTATTTCTGACATAAAAAGACTCTAGTACCAGTGGTAAAAGGAAAATTCCAACTATAGCTAAATTATTGAGTGAATTCTCAGATTCATACATGATGAAAGTTATTAATAACTTTTCTGACCCTAAGTCACTGTTCTATGCATTCTACTCACATAGGCATAATTCATATTCAAGAATAGATAGGGTATACATTTCCAATAACGTAACTGATTTCTTATCAAACTCAAAAGTAATTTCTTGTCCCTTTTCGGACCATTATTCCATAACATTTGATTTTATACTAATTTCTGCATTTAATGTTCAAATTAAAAGGATACCAGCTTATATAATTAAACTCAAAGATTGTATTGATTTCTACACTACAGAAGTACACAATTTTATTGAACTTAATAGTATACAGGGGACTTCAGAAATATTCATTTGGAATGCTCTAAAAGCCTACGTATATGGTAAAATTATTGATTGGTATAAAAAGGAAAGAATTTCATGGGATAAAGACCTTCAAGATATACACAGTTAGATACTTTAAGGCTTGATGCTTCAAAGAATACAGATAAGAAAGACAGAATGAATTAAATAAATACCTTAAACAATAAATACATGAAAATTTTAAACCATAAACTTATGATAAATCTTGAAAAATATAAACGTATAACTTTTTCTATGAATCCTAGATCCATGAATATACTAGCTAACAAAACTAAAAGATTAAATAAACCTCACCATATTAAAGAAATCTATTCTCCAGCAAAAATAAAATAGTATCTGATTTACCAAATATAGTAAATGAGTTTAGAGAATTTTTTTTTTAAATTAAACAAACCCAATGATAACATTAATAGTACAAAAGATATTCAATCTTGTATACATAATAATATAAAGAACAGACTATCTGAAGCACAAATAAAATTAATAAATAAACAAATATATTTTAAAGAAGTAAAAGATCAAATAACCAATCTTAAGAAAAATAAAGCTCTTGGTAACGATGGTATAATTTCTGAAAGCTATAAGGTTTTGCCTGCTAAAGCATTAACTCTACTACATACAGTATTCAATATAGCTCAAAATAACAACATTATACCTCCCTCTTGGAAATACTCATTTATTTCCCCCATACTAAAGTCTGATAAAGATCCTGTAAAATGTGCTTCATAAAGGCCCATTTCATTATTAAATACAGACTATATAATATTCATGTCTATTTATACTGATATACTTAACATTTTTTTACCATCCCTGGTAGATATGGATCAAACAGGTTTTATAATTAATAGAACTTCTTAGGACAACATCAAAAGAACAATAACTTTAATTGAATCAGTAAAAGCCTTAAAGAATAATTTGATTCTTGTTAGTTTAGATATTAATCGTGCCTTCAACTCAGTTAATTGGAATTATCTTTTTATCTTACTGAAGGACTTAAACTTTTCTAATAGCTTTATTAACCTCATAACTCAATTATATAATGAAAGTCAAGCCTACATAAAAATAGGTACAAATATATCCAAGAACATACCCATTGTAAAAAGAACCAGACAAGGTTTCCCTCTATCTCCACTTTTATTTACATTAATTATGGAACCTTGGGCTAACCTAATAAGGGATAACAATAATATACAAGGATATAAGTTAAATTGTAATGAAACATCAAAAATCCAAATGTTTGCTGATGACGTATTAATCACTCTTGGTAGTACTAACCCTACCTTACAAGAATTGTTTAAAATATGGATATATTTCAAAAAAATTCTGGTCTTAATTTTAATAATTCTAAAACACAGATTCTTCTAATTGGTTCCAAAAGTTATGATATACAAAACCGATATAAAAATATATACCTCAGTCCCAACAAATAACATATTTAGGTATAATTATAGCAACCAATATTAAATACATCTTACACCCAAATTATAGTAAAAGTATAACTACCAAAGAGACTCTAATTAGTAAGTGGAACAAGATTTTATTTACAATAGATGAAAAACTTTCCATTATAAAGATGATCTTGCTTCCAAAGATATTATACATAATACAATCTATTATTATTCCCCCTACAGGCTCTTTTATTAAAAAATTTAACACACTGATTAAGAATTTTTATGGCATCCGATAAAGCCTAGAATGGCATTGTCCTATCATATGTATAGCTGGGAAAATTGAGGTATATCTTTACCAAATCTAGAACTTTATTCAGTTTCATCAGTTATTAAAACAATTGTTTATCTAATAAATGGAGAGTATTTTTCAAAATGGAAGGAAATTATGTTAAATTTATCCCAAAATACCAAAAATGAAAATAACAAACATCTACCACAGTTAATGAATAATTGATTTATATGGAATATGAGAGAGCATTTTTCCAATTATTCCATTCAAATGCTGAAATCTACGTATATAACTTTAATTCTAAGGGCCTTTAAAAACTTTATATTTAGGTTTGGAATCTTTGAAAATTGGCTGTCCTTCATCTTCCCTATTGTCTATACACAAGGTATAATTCTATCTGTAGATCATTCTAAAATGTTATTTAAACAAAAACAATTGATGTCTTGACATCAAATGTTAAATAAAAATGATGCAAAATCTATTAATGCTCTTATAGATGAATATAACCTTAACTCTCTACTTTGGTCAGATTTGAGTTTAGAAAATATATTCCAGATAAGCTCATTTTTAATCCCTTCAAATGCTAAACATTCAATACCCAAACTTAGCCAATATTTGATTTTATACACTTATACTACTTTACCAGTTAAACATAGTATATCATATATTTATAAAGCAATTAAACAAGATCTAGATGTATATTCAGATAATTATTGGAATTCATTTGCAACAATCAATAGTTTTATTCCCTCAGAAAAAGACAAAGACAATTTCCTTCAGTCAGCCAGCAAAACCACTTCCTCCATTAAATGGAGAATCTTCACATAGAGGTTTTTACATAAATCTTTCAACACACCTTAGAAAATGAGTAAGATAACTAAACAAGATATTGTTTTCTGGAGATGTAATGCAGTAACAAATGCTGATTGGAATCATATATTTTATGTCTGTGTATTATTAAAGAAATTTTGGGAGGAAGTTAACACTTTTTTTACAGGCAATTTTTACAGACAATTTTATGCTTACAAAGTCACTTGTATTATTCAATACACCTGTCCCAGACTATAAATAAAAACAAATATTCTTTACTCTGGTCTATACTTTCCATTGCCAGGAAAGTAATTACAAGAAATTGGAATTCCTCATCAGTTCCCTCATTTAAAGGGTTTAAAGGTCTTCTCTTAGAAATATTAAGTTAGAAATGTTAACTATCAAATCTAAATCTACAAGGAATACAAAATTATATTACAAATGGGAAAATGTACATGGATTATTGGTTGGAAAACTGGATAAATGATTACTGCAGTAATCTTTTCTTTTTCTTTAAATCTTTTATTCTATGTTTTCATTTTCCTCTGCCAAACTAAAATTAATTGATCCTGTTATTCAATATATAGTGAACATCATTATACATAGTTTACTGTGCTATTATAGTTATTGTATTATTTTTTCTTTTTTAAATATTGTATTTGAAAAATTTTACTTATTCAAATTCTTTCAAAAGATATGTTCATTATATTAATGTTTTCAATAAAGCTTTTTTAAAAAAAATGGTCACATAAAATTGAAATGCCAAAAAAAAAAAAAAAAAAAAAAAGAATTAATTCTTTGGGAAAATGAAGAAAAGAAAGCCGTTCTTAATCAGAGGATCTAAGCTATGAAAAAAAAGACCAGGATTTAGCGCTGCCTGAATAAGCATTCTGTGGGCCGAAGACAAGCTAAGACAGTCTGATAAGTATGAGCCACCCAGAGTTCCTAGGGGAGTGCATATAACAAATTTCACATCCAGTTCAAAATGAACTTATGATCTAATGTCAACTAATGGATGCCAGTGTGGCACAGTTCATACCACAACCTCTTATGAACCTGAAGGTTGTGGAATTCAGTTTTAGGTGATAGCAGTGGACATATCAAAAAAACAAAAAACAAAGCAAAAACATAATGGGGGAAGATGCTGTACTGATGGTTGTGGTGGTAGTACTGGCCTGTGTGTGTGTGTGTGTGTGTGTGTGTGTGTGTGTGTGTGTGTGTGTGTGTGTGTGTGTGTGTGTGTGTGTGTGTGTGAGAGCGCATGTGCATGTGCATTCAGGTGTGTGAGAGAGAGAAAGATGCTGTACCAATGTTCCTTCTTGTCCCTTCTGCAGGGTGCCCAGATGGAAGTAAAAGAACTCAAGCCATGATCTCGAAAAAGATAAGAGAATTCTCCTCATATCATGGCCAGCAATACCCACCCACAACAATGCAGCCTGAATTTACAAGCTGGGTGAGGGTGAGGGGGTGCAGCATAATGCCCACCACATATTGCCAAACTATTAATTCCTGTAAAATATTCCTCATTAAGATGACTAAAGGGCTTAGCAATCTGTGCAACTCAATATGAAAGCCAAGGCCTCCTCAGTGATACCATCTCTTGGGGAATACATGTGCCTTGTTTTGTGGCTATGAAAGACCCTCTACTCTTTGGCATTCTCTGTCTGTAATGGACCACTGATAAGGTTTATATACAAACTAATATTGTCGGCATTACGATCTCCATGAATAACACCAAGTAAGAGATTAACTACTTGTTTTGTCCCCCTCCTTTGATATAAACTTCCCCTGACACTGAACTATGACAGCAACTTCATGTGCTCAAATACATGAGTGCATATAAATTCCATCACAGCATAGCAGCAGTCAGACTTCCTGAAATTCACTAGGCATTAAGACAGTCATATAGCAAGGAATTTATAAACAGAGCACTCAGTCACTTCACTACTAGCCCGAAGCACTGCATGCATAAAGCAGATAAAGCACTTTGCCATAAAAAAATAACACCATATTAACAGAACTGTTTGTTGTAGTTGGCAGATATTAGTTTGGCCACAGTGTATTTCAGAGAGGAGAAGGACCTTCACAAATACCTGACTGCATATTAGGTTTAAGTTTGTTAGGAGAAGAAGAAGAATGCTTTTTGTTTTGCTGTGGCATTACTCCTGTGACATACATATTTCAAACATTTTACATTCTTTGACTGCAAAGGAATTAACTCAATATCTGACTTGTAAGAGGTGCTGAGAAGTAGTATTTTTATTTAAGGTAAGCAGAGCACAACACAATTTAATATGCGCGAGATGCCATGTAAAGCTGTTCTCTGACCATCTAGGCTTGCTTCCCACAATGCCCATCCTATGTTTGCTATGATTTCCAACCAAGTGGCTCTTTGGGTGCCTACCCATATGTACATTTCACATCAGAAGCTCCCCTACAGTCTTATTTCATCTGCTCATACTAAACATAACTATTAGACTGATAACATTTTAGTTATCCTCATTTTCATATCTTCCCACTAGATGCACACTACAAGGCATATGATAGTAACACCTCTTTTTCCAGTTAATTTTTATAATCCACTGCACCTGGCATGAGACTACTGATCACTACAGAGCCTACAAACAGCTTTTCAGAAAACAGCTTGAGATTAGCGCTAATGTTTCACTCCTGGAGAGAGACAGAGACAGACAGACAGAGACAGAGAGAGGGAGGGAAGGAGTAGTGGGACATTGATTGCTGTCTTTGACTAAGAAGTGAGTGTATGACTTCCTCAGTTTTTCTGGTTACTATTTTAATGAAGACCCCTTCAGTTTAACTTTCAGATCACTGTGCATCTCTTCACTCTGTAGCTCCTGAACCTGCTACCTAACACATCCATCAAGAGAAGACAGCAAGCCTATAGTGCTCTTAAACACCTGAGATGCAACGACTACTTGACAAAGTGCCCATAATCTGCTTCTCACAACCAAATTTTGATTAGTGCCAGTGTTTTGTTCCTGGTAAGAGAAGGAACACTTAGACATTACTTCTTAGCTCCAGACAAGCTGCATTCAGACCAGTACTAGCAGTAGCCATGCAACAGCCAATAGGCAAATTACTATATGCAGACTCCACACAGAATGCGCTCCCGTTCGATTCTCGCCTGGAGTGCCTTCTGTGTGGAGTCTGCATGTCCTCCCCATGGTCGAGTGATGTTAAAGACATGCAGGTAGGTGCAAGAGTGAATGGGAATGCCTTCTTTGAAGGTTGGGTGTCGGGCTGACAACTCGGTACCATAAAAATCCACTGCCAATCGTGAGCAGACTACAGTTCCGATGTGGTGACCCCGAACCGAGAAAAGCCAAAAGTCTTTATGAATATTGACAACCTTTTCTTAATTCCACCAATAAAACCTCCAATAAAACCAATACTGCTCTGGAATCACATCTTGCTTAAACCTGCTCCCTTGCAAGTTTGCTAGCTCTATGACTTTTGAGGAAGTATAACAATTGCCTTATGAGTACTTAAAACTCTACTTCTAGACCACTCAAGTTCCATATGTGAGACATGTAAATACAAAACCAGCTGTTGGTAAATAGCAGCACAGAAGCTATTTTAAGATATGCCAAGGTTGCTAAATATTTCTGCCTAAGCCTACCATACCCTTGTGTAGCAAACCTCAGTCTCCTAGGGACCCAAACATATCTCTAGCCATACTTGCAATCACACATACAACCACTGCGATTCACCAAGACTTCTCCCCAAACGTCCCATAGGCCTGCAGAGAGTCACAAAGTACTTTTTTACTGGTGATTCCATAGTTAGGCACACTGACAATGCACACTGTACTATCCATGCTGGAAAGGAGAGGGTTAACACTTTCTCAGATAATATAAGAATGTCATTTGGTCTTAATAAAGCAACATTTAAAACAGTAAAGCTGCAGCACCAAAAAATATCAGGCTGGGATAGGAATGTGATATAAAGGAACATGAACAGGAAAGAGTGCAGAAATATTTGGGAACTGATGAAGGATTAGCAATAAAACATAAATGCAAATAAAGGTCTGTAAGGAATACTTCAGAAGACTAAATCTAATATTGAAAACTGCATTGACATCTAGAAATAGTTCAAGCTATAAATCAATCTGTTCTTCCTTTCCTAACTCACAGTTTTGGGGTAATAGACAGGCCCACATTTACTGGATCAGTTGCAGAGGAATAAAATGCTTCATGTTTATCAAATGATATATAAAAAATCAGTGTATATCAAGAATATATATTTCTCACATTGAAGGAATGTTTTGGCCTTCTTGAAATTGATTACATGAATAGATCTACAATTGCGGAACTGCATACATATCTGCTGACCTCATTAGATCCCAGCATAGTGAAAGTTTTAAAACACGAAGAGAAGTCTAAGATGATCTTCACTTAGTTAAGGAAAAACATTTCAGTGTCAAATGGGAAAGGAAATTAACACAGAAGTAGATAAAAAAAACTAGAAGCTGAATGTGCCAAAAATCCAAAGAAAGAATATAAAAAAAGGGGTCAGATGAGAAGGACAGAAACGTGGAAAATTTATAAATAGCAAGGGTAGAGATGTCCTGGAACAACCTCATGTTTACCAAGATCTGGCACAGGACTGTTTAAGATGTGCTGAGTTTAAACCAAAAGATGAAAGGTTAATAATAGCAACCCAGGATAGTGGACTACATACATGTTTGTTTACAAAGCCCGCTGAACATGTGGGATAAACAGGCAAAGGCAGGTCCTATTAAAAAGAACTGGAAGCAGTTGCACATGTTGTTGCTGGGTGTGATATAGTCTTGGCAGAGGGCCTGTAAAAGAACTGGAAGCAGTCGCACATGTTGTTGCTGGGTGTGATATAGTCTTGGCAGAGGGCCTGTAAAAGAACTGGAAGCAGTCGCACATGTTGTTGCTGGGTGTGATATAGTCTTGGCAGAGGGCCTGTAAAAGAACTGGAAGCAGTCGCACATGTTGTTGCTGGGTGTGATATAGTCTTGGCAGAGGGCCTGTAAAAGAACTGGAAGCAGTCGCACATGTTGTTGCTGGGTGTGATATAGTCTTGGCAGAGGGCCTGTACACTGAAATGCACAATAATGTGGCAACACTGTTGCAATGAGGATTGTACAAACAATACAATATGAAAGTAACGCAGACGCACTGGAAACATGAACCACAGAGCATTATAGAGAATTATGAAGTATAAATCACATGGGATTACTCATTACCAACAGTTCAAAAACTAGATACAAAAAACAGATGTAGTAATCCATGAAAAAAAAAAACAAAATAAAAAAAACAAACAAAAAGAAAAAAAAGTACCACTGATCATTGTAATTGCTACACCTAGTGATTACAGTGTCTTATGTACAGCGCTTACATTTGGTTTATTAAAACACCATTTTGTGGCTTTGGAGCAGAGTTTCTTCTTTTTGCAGGATCTGCAGGCAGAAATGAGAGCAATTTGGAAGAAAGATACCCAGATAGTTCCAACACTACTAGGAGCAACTGGGCTTATAAAAAGAATTCACAGTTGTATTTAGATATTCTACCAATGCATGTAACTCCATGTGACTTACAGAAGGAGGCAATTCTGGGCACAGTGTAGGTGCAGAGACAAATAGTCTTGGTTAGTATCAAAGACTAAAAGAATACTAATGTCCTGAACTTTAATTGGACCCTGATTTAGGAATGGGGTCCATTCCCATCATATTATTAGAAAGACAAAAGACTTAGATAAATTAAACCAAAAGAAGCCTCCATAATTCAATACGCAGGCAATTCCACAGTCATATGCTCTGCACCAAGTCTACTGCTACTTCACAAGATGACCCAGGGCTCCTTTTCCTCAGTTGAGGCCTGGCCAGATGACTACCAACTACTTTTAAATGCCAAAAAATGAACAACAACAGCAAATTAATGCTGTTTTTAACCAAATCTCACACAGAAACAGAAACAATCCTTCAAAATCACATCAGCAAATAATTCCTCAACTGAAACAATTTCCAGCGCAAAGCTTCTTGGTGTCTTAATTGATAATAACTTAAATATGATCAACACATCATTCAAGCTATCAAGAAAACTCCCCAAAAGTTGTACTTCCAGAAACAAACCCTTACTCACTGACTACTCTAAGAATTCATTATCAACAACTTATCTACTTTCTTCACTTCTCTATGCAGCACCCATCCCAACGTTCTCTCCACCTCAAAAATAAACTAGCGGTTTGCTACAATATGAGATAAGTTTGCATCCAACCTACCACACCCTTCATACTACTGACTAGCACTGAAGCACTTACACTGGTTTGAACTACCTAGTTACCTCACCTTCTCCAAACTGCTTAGTGCCCACAAAATAATACACAAACCCCACACCTGCCCTTCACTACAAAACATATTCGAGTACTATTTCCCTCCTAGGAATTGCCACTCACAGAGCAAATATCTCCCGACCACAACCGAGTCTCATAACAATACAGGTGACTCAAAACAGTGCAGTGACTCACTTCACTCAAGCTATGCTGCTGAGCAGTGGAAATCCATTCCACCCATCTTAAATCAAGACAACATTATCAAGCATTTCAAACACAACCTAAAACAATATCTAACTTCCACATGGTTATGCTAATGTGTCAATTTTTCCTAAACCCATCTTTCTTTCTGTTTCTCTTCCATTACCAATTGCTCTATCAATTGCCCTAACTCTTTCACCTTTCTTATTCCTGTCTCTTCCTCTTTCATCCCCACTAGTGCTCCTCCAACTAACCTGTATCTGTCATCCTCTCCTACTAATACCCCCTCCTTATCCACCTCATCATATTATAGTGCTATCTCAACCTTTCCACTGTGAGAACTTTTTCTGTTTATGGTTTTCATTATTAGTTTTGCTCATACCTTTCCTCCTTCTCTATTTTCTGGTCCTTCTCTAGTGACATCCTACCTCATTAACGTCAGTTTACATACACTGAACCTATGAGCATCCTTATTGCTCTTGTATCATCAACTGTTACAGGTTAACATGACTTTATAACTTCTAAAGTATATGATAAATGTCTTTACTATTCTCTCAATAGTACCTGCAAAGTAATACTTACAATTTTTAATTTTTATTGCTTTTCATTGCAAATATGTATTTTATGGGGAGCTTTTCCTCTGAAAATGGGACTTGTGCCTAGTCAGACTTTCCTGGTAAACAAAAGACAATAAATAAATAAGATAATAAGTAAATAAACAAAAGGAGTGGATTACATTATATTGTCTCTCTGTTGCTTGGTGTCTCTACTGTCCTATTAGTATGATCTTGTGGTTGTCCATGTGGGGGTGGAAGATCTTAGGTGTTCCACCCTGGAGAAGAGACAAGGAGACACTTCTGAGCTCTCCTGCCATGTCTCTAAGGAAGGAGAATCACTGGTATGGAACAGTATTCTACCAGCATCATCAATGATGCCCAAGTTCAAAGGTCAAATAACTGGCTATAATTATTGGCTAGTTAAAGGTGTCATTCCAAGGGGACAGTGTTGTTCTGGGAAAGGATGGTTAACGGATCCTCCCACTTTACCAAGAATTGGCTAGACCTTACATGTTCTTTTTAATTTATTTAAGTCTTTTGGGTTTCTAACATTTACCAGCTAAAGCCTTGCTGTCCTCTTAGTGTTTTTCTAAGGCAAAGTTGAGGTCATGGACATACTCACTTAGGAAATTCTAATCTGGGCATATTAAGGTAGCACTCTTCAGTTCTAGATGGTTTAAAACAAAATGGCCAAGGCTGAAGCTTTCCTCTGCCACAAAGATGTACATATTTGTGTTGTTACAGAAATTTGGCTATAATGCAAAGATAATACTCCTTCTTTGTCAGGGTTCACTGCCTCTATTGTATTCAAGTCCACAAGAACTGTAAGGACATATTCAAATATTTTTAGGAAACCTGCTGTTTCTTGACAAATCATGCATGATACAATACTGAAACTTGTTGATGTAACTGTCAATAACTGAGCCTTCCATATTATTGTCAACTATCTGTCCCTTTCTACGTCCTCATCTGAGTATGCTGATTACCTACGTTAGATCCAAAAGCTTTCTACCAAATTTATTGCACTTATTATGGGTGACTAAAATACTATAAATTGGCATAAGTATACAATCTGAAGATTCCCCATTTTCATTAATGCTAACACTACTGATTAAAATTGTCCCCGCTCTACCAGGGATAATAATCAACTTGAAATTGTGATCACCAGTTACTCCTTTTCTTGTATGACCTCCTGTTCCTGTCCAGCCCCTAATGTTGCCATCTCCTTATCTCCAGTCTTATAGCAGTAACCTTCTCCAATAAAACACACTTTGAAACATTAGCTTGTTGGTGTGGAGGAATAAATCCCTGGCAATGACCAGACAACTCAAGTTTAAATAGTGGATCAGGCATCAGCAGAGTCGGGCAGAGGAGGATGACAGTGACCTGACACTGTAGGCTTGCCTTTCCTAGGGAAGGAGAAGGCTGAGAATTGTGGCATGCATGACACCTAGGGGGAAAACTTGGTGCTTGTCTCAATGGAGTCTGGCCCTACTGAGCACACACTGCTGTAGTGCAAGTGCATGAGCTGGGTTAGTGAAAATGTGCAAGAGTACTTACCATGACAGACAGCATACCATGCAGTGAAACGGAGTCAGCTCCTGCAAAGGTACGGGGGAGGCTTCCATGGACAGTGGGTATGCTGCTCAGCAGGATGAATAAAATGGCCTGCCCCTACCACCTGACTCTTACCACAGGGGAACAGTTGCCAATTAGGCTACCCAGGCAGGAACAAATGGGCTGTACGACAACTGTCTAGACTGGGAATGTCTGGTTTCCATCCCACAGAATGAATCAGACAAGTGAAATTGGATAAAAGTAGGGGAGCCATCAAGTAGGGTCCTGCAGAGAAGAGAAGAGAAGAGATGCACTCATCTGAAAACCTCCCAAAAACATAATATTTCATAACTGCTCCAGATCAAACCTCCAGCTATTTACAGACCTTCTTGACATCTATAAATGGTGAAGTTCGCATAGGATCATGGGATCATAGGAAGTTACTAGGCTATTGTCCCTGAGGCCCTTACAAGCCTAGCCAATAATTTAGCACATGTTTCAACAAGTCAGCATCCTATGCCACTATCCAGCAGGGACACAGGTGGAATCCAAATAATCCAGCACTGGTGGTATTACAAGCTTCTCGGAGTTCTACTCCCTTATGGGCAGATGCATTAAGGTATGTGTTCCTAACCACCATAAAAATAACAGCAAATTCAGAAATAAGCTATATGGAAGAATTCTTGTATAAATGTACAAATAATATTTTAACAAATAAAAAAAAATAGATTTGTATGTAATATATCCCTCCCACTATCCCAGTATTAAAGGAACCTAAAACTAGTAAGCAAAACACTTGAGCACATCATCAAATAATGCAAGGCCAGATGTACTGAGACACAACATCTTTTCTAAATTCAGAAATGATGCCCATTACTTATCAAACTTCTTTCCAATGAAGTCATCCACTCTGATCCTGAAGCTAATGGTAGAATGCTTTCAGAAAAAAAATCAGTGCTAACTTCACACTCTGACTCAGACAATTGTGTCTCTTACTACCAACCATCCCATCCTTCCAAAAAGTTGCCTTGGATTGTTAGCCCTACACTATCCAAAACCAAAAGTAATAGCTCCATCGAACCTGATATCCACAGTTGTCTGCTAGTACGCATCAAGCACCACTCAGCCAAATCCCTCTTAATCCTGTTTAGTTAAAGTCTCTCCATGGGTTACTTCCCTGATATTTGGACATTGGTAATAGTGGCTCCATTACTGAAAGACATCCTTTCAACCACACACATTATCTATATCATTGCCAAGCTAATAAACGATAACATAGGGGACCTACAGACCAAGTACTGAAACCAGTGTGAATTTGTAAAATGTATGCCATGCTTATCGTACATGTCCATGTGAAATGTGCCTTGAAGCTTTGGAAGCTGGCCAGCTATTATATTCTTGCAGGACATGTTATAGCCTCACAGTAAGAGGTTCCTTGGTTTGGTTCTCAGCTGGGGTACCTTCTGTGTGGAATCTGTATGTACTCCCTGTGTTCATGTGGGTTTCCTCTGGGTGCTCCAGTTTCCTTCCACATTCCAAAAGCATGCAGTAGGTGGACTGGGCACTCTAAATTGGCCATAGGTGTGAGTGTGTGGTGTAGAAGAATTACCAAGGCAGGTCTAGCCACCTGGCATTCTAAACTTTGGCTCTAGATGACTGTCTGAAGTGACACCCCAACCTCATATGCAAAAATGGGAAAAAGGGGTTGCGGAAGTATGGACAGATGGATTTCCCATATAGTTTAAGCCACTGTAGCAGTGACCAATATGAAGAACATCAAAGGAAACATTCACAAGTGTGGGCAGCACTCCTGCTCCACCTCATAATAGTGTGGGAGAGGGTGACTGATAAACAAATAGGGAGAATAGGCAAAACTAAGATGGGAGATTCACAGTTCGGATTCAGATTAGGATGCAGCACAACTGACTTGAGTTTTACAATGAGGTAGTTAATGCAAAAAAGGCTGAAGATGAGGAAACAGTCACTCTGGGAATTCCTATACTCAGGGAAAGACTATGACAAGGTCCTGTGATGGTTCAAAGTCTTGGAAACACTGGTAGAATCATTGGAAGAAACTGGTAGAAACAGTGGTAGAATTAGTACAGGCTGTGTACAATGACCCAATAACATAAAGACAAACAGTGTTTTAATTCACAGAGGTGGTCCCAGAGGGATAAGGTGTGCATCAGGGTCATCTCTGAGCCTCCTGCTGTTCATGCTAGTGATGGACGGCATTAACAAGCAGGTTAGCAGGGCCAAATCAACAAAGCTGCTATACCAAGACAATGGTGCACCGTAAGCAGACACTGAACATGAACTTCAGTAAATGACTGGAGACTGAAATGAAAAGCTGAAGGCACATGGGATGAGATAAATACAGACAAGACAGTTGTCATTGCAGCAAACGACTGAAATGAGAGGAAGCTGAAAACTGATAAAAGGAAAGTAATGGAACAGGATAACGGCTTCAAGTATCTGAAAGCCATGGTCAAGGAGAAGGGAACCCTGAATGAGGATTCCAAAGCTAGAATCAGCGGTGATGCAGCCAAACAGAGTGGAGATAGTGTGTGACAGAAGAATACCAAAAAAGCTGAAGAATAACGTGAGTAACCAGTGATGGGCAGTGAAGGCAGAGCAATTGAGGAAGTCTGATGTGAAACAGATGAAGTGCCTGAAATGGGTGGTAGGATGTACACTGTGAGACAGATGAAGAAATGAGGACATCAGAGCAGAAACCAAAGTAGCCTCAGTTGCAGCAAAGGTCATAGAGAACAGATTTGTGGTGGTTTGGTCACGTGCAAGAAAGCAGAAGACAATTTGGTGAAGAAAACTTGGGACAGATATTACAGGAGGAAGGGAAGTGGAAACAAGGACATCCAGTCAAGAGATGGATGGGCTGCATGTGAAAAGAATTGTGACAGGCATGAGAGCTGAAGGAAGAAAAATAACAATAAATATACGGTGACAGCTGACACAGCATCCTAACCCCATGTAGGAAAATAGGAAAAAGGGTTGTTTATGATGATGATGATTATGATGATGGTGATGATGATTATGTTGATGAAGATGATGATGGAGACAAAAGAGTAGAAATTGTTAATAAAATCAAAGGACAAATATAGAAATATTTAGGAAGTATTATCAAAAGCTGTACACAGAAGGAGAAAGAGCAGTTGGTAGACGACACAAGAAAATGGAAAGCATTAGGAAAGATGACAGAATGAAACTGGACAGGCAGATAACAAGAGTGCTACCACCATTAAACTTTCTACAAGGAAACAGCTCCAGTAATTATTATTATTAATGCCTGCCCCCCCCCCGGCATGTCTAAAGGTCAGTTCCCTGTGCTTTCTCCTATTAACCTGGTGAACTTGGTCATCCTGAGGCAATGAAGCAACTGCCTCTTGTACACCGACGACTCTCTCTTCTTACCTCCCAACACTCAGACTTGCGAGAGATGCACTTATACATCCAAACTGGAAGCCACGCACTCTACAGCCAAGACCGAAATAGCTGGTCAAGAGGAGAAGATCAACACTTGCACCACACCACATGGAACACATAGCTCTCCAGAACACACACCAGCACTGCCTTCACCTAAAAATACAAACCACACACCCACCGGGATGGAGGCTCTCAGTAAAAATCTACCCAAACAGCAGAGACCTCCTAGGCAGAAACGCATTCGACCACCACAACACAACACTAATCACGAGACACAAAACTCTCCTAAACAGTGTGCCACTCAATCAAAGCCCTCAAGGCAAAACAGCATGCCCAACACACTAGTCATAGGTGACTCGATAGTGAGGCACACTGATGTCCCCCTCACTAGGTTGAATAAGGACAAAGTAACAGTCCGCTGCTTGTCAGGTGCCAGGATCCACCACATAATGCACGCACTCAGGTCCCTCAACAACAGGTATGAAAATTATACATGTGGGTGTGAATGACCTGAGACGTACCTCCCTGGACTACATGAAAAGAGACATGGAGGAGCTCTTGGATTATGTAGCCCAGGCAGGTATGACCCTGGCCCTGAGCAGCATCCTACCATCACCCAGAATGATACCACAGAACAAGCAGAAAATGACTGATTTCAACAATAGGCTAAGTTTCTGGTGTCATTCTAAGGGGATCCAATATCTGTCTGCCTGGGATGACATGATTGACAGACATCAATGCTTTGCCAGAGATAGCCTGCATCTGTCACCCCTGGGCTTCCGGATACTGGTCAAGGCTCTTGCCAACCCTATAGTGCCTTTTTTAAGCAGTGTTCCAAAGACCAAATTACCACCGTAACAGCTACAAACAAATGCAATCTGAGGGTCATGCTGCTCAATGCTAGAAGTCTAAATCTGAAAATGCACTCACTCGAAGCACTCCTTAAAATGGAGAACATCAACATTTGTGCTGTAACAGAGACCTGGTTCAAGGCAGCAGAAAGCACCCCTGCACTACCAGGCTATAACTCATTCCACATCTTTTGGCCCCAGAACTTGGACTGAAGCTCCAAAGGCAGTGGTGTTTCCATATTCATAAAGGATGCACACACCTCCAGACTGATAGCCCAACATAACACATCAGAGATACTTCAGGAGCAGCTAACATTGGGTAAGACAGATATTCAGGTTGTAGTCTGCTATAGGTCCCCAACCATGTCCCAAGACTCACACTCTACGTTCCTAAGCACCCTGGAGAATATTAGGGACCAACCTAACACTCTGATACTGAGCAACTTCAACTACCCCTCAAATAACTGAGAAAACTACTCATGTACCAATACCCTTGTCCAACGTTACCTGGAATTCATTAATTCCAATACTCTGGACCAGCTCATTCTTATCCCCACTAGAGATAGTAACATCCTTGACCTGGTCATTCATAACATGGGTGACTGTTGCTCTACACCAATAGTCAACTCCTCCCTGGTTAGATCCGACCACAAACTAATCACCTTAGAAATCCACATCTCTCCCACCCCCACAAAGGTAACCACCATGAAAAACTTCTCCAAAGCTAACTTTGGGCTCCTAAAAACAGAGGTGGCTAACTTCATGGCACATATGCAAATGGAGAATAGTTGCATGACTGCCGAATCATACACCAATGCACTGTATGAACAGGTACACAAATGCATAGATCTCACCATATCCAATAGAATCAAGATGCTCGCCTCCAAAAAAAGGAAGCCAATCTGGAGGTCTCCTGCCATAAACAAACTCTACAACAGAAGGAGGAAACTGATGCGGAATAATGTGAAGTTCCAAGACTGGAAAAACTCCCTCATCAGCCTCAACAAACAGTTCAGATCCCTCATCAAATCCTCTAAAGCTATCTATGAAAAAAGAATTGCAGCACATAGTAAAGACAACCACAAGGCCTTTTATAATTATGTAAGGAATCTCCACAGCAATACCCAGATTTGCTCTGAGCTACTGCACAAAAATACTTCCTATACCAAGCCAACAGACATTGCCAATATACTGATTGACAGATTCAGTGCCTAATTTACCCTCTCCCCCCAAAAGGACTAATCACAATACCAGTAGATTGCCAGGCACCCAGTATTACTGCTGCACAGGTTAAAACAGCACTGTCCAAGGCCAAGAATACAGCTTCTATGGCACCTGACAATATCCCTGGCTGTGTTCTACATGAACTACAGAGTGAATTGGCACCTCATCTGTGTGCCCTGTTCAATCACAGCCTCGCCTCAGGCTTTGTCCCTACCGAATGGTGCACTGCTACAGTCATCCCTCTCCACAAAGGAGGAGCGACTACAGACCCTGGGAACTATCACCCCATTAGCCTGATGAGTCTGATGTGCAAAGCAATGGAACACATCATCGTGGACCTAATAAACAAGGATATAGGGAATCTCCAAACTCTGGATCCCACACAGTTTGGTTTTGTGAAGGGTAGATCATGCCTGCTCAACTTTGTCGACTTCTTTGAGTCAGTCACCAGAGCTGTGTATGAAGGCAAAGTGGTTCATAAAGCCTACCTTGATCTGGCCAGGCCTTTGATACCATTCCCCACTCAGGAATCAAAGGAAAACCTCACTAAGCTAGGCATCAATCCCTATATCACTAGATGGGTTGCAAACTGGCTCACAGATAGAACCCACAGTGTGAAAGTAGCTGATTCCAAGTCAGACTGCCGACCAGTCATGAGTGGAGTCCCACAAAGTTCGGCCCTGGGTCCTCACCTGTTTGGTATCTACTTCTCTGAAGTCCGGGCCAACACAAAGGGACTCTGGCTGACAAAGTTTGCAGATGATTGCAAGTTGGGAGATATTATTAACTCCTCAAGTGATGTTGACATCCTACAGAAAGGCCTCACTAAGACCAACAACTGGTATCAGAATCATGGCCTTAAGCTCAATGCCAAAAAAATGTGTCGTCATCCCCTTTGGGAAAATCCCAGTTCCCATGAATTACCAGACCAATGGTAGTCCACTGAACACAGAAGGCACAGAAGGTGTTATATGAGATCTGGGAACACAGGTTGGCAGCAACCTCTCTTTTGACCACCACATTGCCATTGTAGTCAGAAAGTCCTTCTATGTGGAACATCTCATTACTAAGGGTTTTGCATCCAGGAAGAAAGAGGTCATTGTCTCCCTCTACTCTTCCCTCATTAGGCCAATCATCGAGTACAGTGCACCATTTGGCATGTACCTCTCTAGACACCTGCAACAACTGGAGAGGCTGCAAAAGTACCTTACAAAGAGGATCCTAGGCCTTAAATACTTGTCCTATATGGACAGAGTCAAAAAACTCCAATTATTTTCTGTCTCATATTGCCTACTTAGAGGCGATCTCTGCTTGAATTACAAAGCCATGTCTAACCCAGCTCTCTTAGAAATGCTACATCTAAAGAAATCCCAATCCCTCTGCACCACATGCTCCAGTGACCTCAACTTCATTACCACAATCAACAGAATATGCTGAAGGGACAGGTTCATAACCCAGAGACTGCCCATTCTATGGAACAGACTTCCCATACATGTCAAACAGAGCACCTCACTGGTCCTCTTCAAGAGAAATCTTGATTAGTGGATGGGAAATAAAAAATTCACCCCGGGGATCACACCAGTGGCTCTACTCAACAGAGGCACTGGCAACTAAGGTTGGGTTGCACGATGCCAGGTTAATCCTTTGGGCTAGACTTGTAAAGGCTCCAGAGCCATTAGCCTAGTACACACCTATGAACCGAAGAGATGAGGTGAAGCAGTCTATTAGACAGCCAAAAGGAGGGAAATAGGCAGAACATGACAGGTCATGGTAGAGTTGGATTACAACAAAACATCGAAAATCATGATCAACTTGATGAATAGGTATAGAAAGCTTTTGTTGTATCTTGCAGGGAAAAACAGCAAAGGTCATGCATACGTACATTGAGTTGCACATTCCCACTGATAGAAGGGATGAGGTGTTGGAAAAATTTCAGAAGGCTGTGATGGACTAGTACAGGATTGTGTACAGACCAATGATACATTTGGAAAGGCTGAAGGAAAAGAACAAAACTACGAAAAGAAGCTTTCAGACTTTACTGAATATGCAAAGCGGTGGTACTAGATGAGGACTGTGATAGGATGAGGACAGCAAAGGTTAAAATGAGCACTCAAGGTGGAGTGGATAACAGTAAGCAGTAGCATGGTTCGGGGGATGGGGGGGCATCCGTTCCTGATGCAAACTGCTGTGGGTGCGATTGGCATATCCAATCATACTTCAGTGCATTAGGTATTTGCATTTGTGGTCAAACTGAAGCTTTTAGCAGTCCATGTGTTGCATAAAGTGTAGCAACTGATTACTATAGATGAGGCAAGCAGTTTGCTGAAGTTTAAATCAACAGAAAGAAAAACATTTTGTTAAATAACTTGAGCACTTTAGCACTCTGTGCACATCTGCTACAGTTTAAACAGAACTTTTTTAACATAACTTAAACACTTTAGCACTCTATGTTCAATGCGTATACACTATAGCAATTGCAGTTTGCTTCAGTTTAAAGAAAGAGAAGGAGATTGTTTGTAGATGAGTAAACCAGGGAGTGACTGCCTGATCACTTCTATGTAATAGTTAACTGGGTAAGTGAAATGATGATGCCATCAGGAGTAGAACAGGGAGTGACTGCCCAATCACTTTTATGTAATTAACTGGGTAAGTGAAATGATGATGCCATCAGGAGTAGAACAGGGAGTGACTGCCCAATCACTTTTATGTAATTAACTGGGTAAGTGAAACGATGATGCCATCAGGAGTAGAACAGGGAGTGACTGCCCGTTCACCTCTATGTAATTGTTAACTGGGTAAGTGAAATGATGATGCCATCATGGAGGTACTTAGCACAGCAGAAGATCTATAGAAGAAAGGAGAGGAGTAGCGGAATGTTGATAATACAGGAAAGAAGAGGTCAGGATATTTCATTGGAGATGGGAAAATACAGACATTAGTGAGGTGTGGAGAAAAGTGTAGGACATGTAGAGTTTGAGAGATGTAAAAAGGCCAGATTAGTGGTGTAAATTATGGGTATTGCTGACTGAACATGGCTGGAGAGGATTAATATCATTAGGAAAACAGATTACATTTAAGATCTGAGGAATGAGAGGGGGTGGATGTGAGCAGTATTTTGTGTACCTATTCCATTCCAGGAGATTTGCTGCTCCAGCCGTGCTGAGAACTATTGTGAATGCATCAAACATTTTCTGACAACAAAGTTCTGTACTGATGGCATAACAGTAAAAAATCTAAACCTCCTATTGATGACTCACCTTAACTTAATTCTCATCCCAGCAGATAATATGGCCAGTAGGGGACTTAATGACACAGGAGAGTAAGAATGGGGCTCAATATTCACAGCAAGGAGGACAAAAAAGGAAAACAAATCAATATGTTTCAGACTGACTGATGAAGAAGGAGAGAAAATAAAGCACAATAAAAGGAATATGAAATATAAAGATTATGAGTGCATGTATGTGTGTGTGTGTGTGTGTGTGTGTGTGTGTGTGTGTGTGTGTGTGTGTGTGTGTGTGTGTGTGTGTGTTTGTGTGTGTGTGTAGTCACAAACACCTTAAAATGGCTGGTGTCCAATCCATGACTGGTTCTCTAGCTTATATCCACTGTTTTCCAAGAGAGATTCTAGCCCCATGATACTGACTAGGATAAAATAAGTACTGGAAAATGAATGACTGCATAAATGTAAGGCAACACATTTTGTGACTAGCTTCACATTACTGATGTCAAGAGGTTTGAAATTTTAATATAACAACTTAAAAGAAATGGGTTTTGTTCCTTCACTATGGCACCTGAACGTCACTAAGCACTGCCAGGCTTGGGATTAGAAAACTGTGACTCAAAAAGGCATGCAGTTCCTGGTTACTGTTGTTGATTACCACATGCACTTTAATGAATGAGTACCACATGACTCGGAAAAGGTAAATATATACATACCTGAAAATTTAAAAGCTTCATAAAATCTTGAGAACAGCAAAGGCCATTTAAAACGTGCAAAATCTACAACGTCTTCCTTCACCTTCTGAGAATCCATCCTTCTCTGAGTATAAACTCCCTGAAAAGAAAGTCAAAGGAGTTACTAAGCATCATATAGGTATTATGCCATTTTAGCAGCTGTGTTTATTGCAAATGAGTGAGAGAGGAGAGACAGCCTTCTTTGAATTGGGACCTGCTACCTGGAACCACCTACATACAGACATCAAAAATCGAGAAACCATTTAAAGCTTCAACAATTCACTTAAAGAGCATTTCCTCACCTAATCTACCTTTATCTGCTACCATGACAATGGTTAAGTAACTTACCATCCCATATCATGAATAATAGAATATATTTAGTAAACTTCTATCAGTCTCTAAATGTATCATTGTATATGGACATATTTCACACATACATAGAAATTTATATATTATATATAATAGCCCTGTATTTTGTGCACATCTCAGATTGCATTTTGTATAAATCTTTTTTTCTCAATGAACTTTAATTGGATCTTTAAATGTTACTCTCTCTGAATTTTGCTGTGTACTCATTTTGTATGTAATATTGTTGATTGAAAGACAGTGATGTATTTTCTGCTCTTTGAGCTCAGATTGTTGCTGAAAAGGGTCAATATAGAGTAAAATCCCAGCTGGAAAGACCACAGAAGTACCTCACAAACAGGACTACTGGCCTCAAACAGATGCCCTACACTGATTGTCTCAAAAAACTCCAGCTTTACTCCGTAGCGTATCGCCTGCTCCAAGGAGATCTCTGCCTAACATATAAAGCTATGTTAAACCCAGAGCTGTTGGACACTCTACACCTAAAGAAATCCCAATCCCTCTGAGCTACACACTCTAGAGACCTATACCTTGTCACCACAATAAATAAGACATGCTAGAGGGATAAATTCCTGTCCCAGAGACTTCCTATACTCTGGAACAAGCTACCCATCTATGTCAAGCAAAGTTCATCATTAGCACTCTTCAAGAAAAATCTTGATGAGTGGATGGGAAATAGTAAATACACCCTGGGGATCACTTCTGTGGCTCTGCTCAACAGGCCACAGGAAATTAACTTTCTTAGGTGGCGTAAGCCAGGGAACCTTGTTGGCTAGGCTTACTTAGGCCCTTGGGCCGAAAGCTTAGTACCTACCTATGAACTTATAATAGACCAGTCCACTTACCTGGTGAACAAATAATAAGTAAATAAATAAATAAATAACTGAGAATATTATTTATTATTAATTTGTACAGTTTACTCCTCGAAAACCTAACTGCACAGTTTATTTTCTGAATATAAAATATGTAAGTAATAATCACACAACATATACCATGCGCTACTCAAGTTTCCAAAAAAATGTAGAACTCAGTTGAACTATTCTGACAGAATCATACATGTGCACATGATTTCACATAAACCAGTACAGGTGTACAATAACATCATGTTCATGGAAAACCAGATAGTGCTATCATTCAATGTGCTTCAAGGTTTGATGCCTGCAGCAGCAGTACATACAATCCCATCATGACAAAGCCTTCTTAATGTACAACAAACCACACAGACAGAGAGAAACACACAGATACACACACACACACAAACAGAGACACATACGCACACACCCCCATACACACACATGGGCACAGATACACATACCCACACACACACACACACACACACACACACACACACACACACACACACACACACACACACACATGTATATACACAAACACAAGGGCATACTCCCACAGACACGCATGTAGGCACACTCTACATAAAGACACAAACATACACACATACACATACATGGACACACTCCCATGTGAGGGTGCGAGACACATACACACATGCACCTCATATGCACACTCCTACACATGCACACACACACGCACACACACACACACACACACACACACACACACACACACACACACACACACACACCATGCGCACACACACGCACACACATACACACACACACACACACACACACACACACACACATACACACATGCACACAAACTCATATGCACACTCCACACACACACACACACACACACACACACACACACACACACACACACATACACACACACACACACAAAGATATATCCATTTGGTTTCCTTATTAAAGCAAGGTCTGATATTTCTAATATGTGGTATGACTATTTTAGCATTTGCTCTCTCCATTTCTTAGATTAAACATGGCTGGGCATTTGAATAGTGATGCAGATCTGAGGAATATGTATTTCCTCTAACAGTAATTTCAGCAGCCAGTGGAATGTAGTCATTTGTATGGAAAAAAGATTAAAGAGTTAAAGAGGAATGGTTGTCCGGCCCCTTGCAGTCATAGAGTTCCAGTTGACCTTATCCAGAGTTAGGCAATGCTGCTCCCTGTCATTATGGCTAGTCCCAATATCATTATGCCATATGTTCCTACACAATGAGACAAACATTGTGCTTGTTAAAACATAGTAATTTTATTATGCTGCAAACTGACAGTAACAGTAATGGAGAAAGTGTTTTCCATTCTAGAAATTAAACATTTAATTAACTAACATTTTTTGGCATTGTGAAGGCTGCCAGCCCAGCTAACTAGAATTTTGTAAATAATTCTATGTCATTGTAAATATTAATATGATCCATAGGCTTGCCTACAAATGAAAGTAGCCTGCATGCTATGTGCTGAGCTTCAAAAATGTAACCACAGTGCTCCCTGCTGTAAAAGAGCAGAAATGTATAAATATGCCTGTGCAAATGTATGTTTTCATAGCAGAAATTGGGAGATACAGAGTTAACTTGCAAACTCTAAGAAAATAAGTAAAGAATTTTATGATTGTGTTTACCACAGCTAGAAGACAGAATGGCTAGTGCTAGGGGTTTCTTTCTATTGTCGTGAGACAGAGATAATAACTAGGTTTCAAATGTAAAGTGTTTTTGTATTGCTCTGTGACTTCCTAGCAGCTGTACATCTGAGAGATAAGTATTTTTGACATAGATATGTTAATTTCTGTTGGTTCCTGTTAGCCTGGGATCTAAGGGCAGAAGTGACAAAAATGATGTATTCTGAGATAACCCAGCATAAATGTTTGATAGTAATTTAACAACTATCTCAGAGAGAAAGTCAGTGCATTTTGTATTTGTCTCTGGACCTGTAATCATCCATTCAGCACTTGTATTTGCCTGAATTTGTAAGTAAGACTTAGATCATAGTACTTCTCTTAGAGATAGATAGGAAAATAGTAAGATCAGTCTAGATGTTTTCTGTATTTATGTAAGCCTGTCCTGCAATGTTGTTTTAAAATATTTCCTGTGATTCTGAACTCTGTTGTCACTATATTGAGTCATCGAGTATTCCCTTGTTCTGTTATTATTTATTATTAAATATATTTAAACCTTTTAATTGTGGCTGGTTTTGTTTAGTGATATTTAAGCTCTTAGAGTACTTGCTTGTATTTGGTAACACTGTACAGTCCACTCTTAAATAGCCTTAGTCTTGGACACACTTACCAAATAGTCCACACAGCATAAAATAAACTTTTATGTATTTATTAACATATTCCTTACTTTTATGGCTATAATATGCATACATAATCATATCCATATTTATTTAATTTACATCATTTATATTTCCAGTTAAATTTTTTACACACGTTTACCATTTTTCAACCATTATACTTTGTAAGTAAACATGTTCTATAGTTTTTTCTTTAACACAATACAAACTATTTCCCTGATTTTTTTTAAATGGCATACTTCCTTTTCTTCATAATTTATTAATCACTAATCTCCATAAAACATCTTGACATTTTACTTGCTTATTACAGCATGCTTTTCATACTTTTATAACTTTAACTTTTTCATTCAAGAGCTTACCTGAAGGATTAACATAACAATATTATTTTGGACCACACTTTCCTGTCATTTTTTCTTGATGACATCTCATCATTCATTTAAACATACTTTTCCTCATTTGAATTTTCTCACATATCCCAGTGCTGCTTATATTTGTACTTTAGTAAATTTACTACTAACTTTTCATTTTATCCTTTATCAAAAACAAAACTATATATAACTCCAGAAAGAAGCACAAATAATTGGATTTATTAATCCTAAACATCCATCTTCCTTGTCTGTGTATAAGACTCTTCCCTTCACTGGATTCAGTCTTGAGACCCACATAAAAGAGAAAAAAAACACTTGTAGTATTTCTTTTCATAGATTATTGGCAACATATAGTCACTAGCTAAATATGCAATATTTGTCAGTGTAACTGACTTAATTAAATAAACCCTTTTATTATAGCTTGTATGTTTTCCAAAAACACCAAAGCTCCTTTATTTTATCCAGTATCCTATTCAATCATTCCTCACTTACATTTTCACCCCTAAATCTTATTCCTAACACAGAGCTTTCTTAAATTGAGAAATATAATCCTCCTAGATTTAATATAGCACCCAGTGCTTTACTTTTTTCTTTATATAAAGTCATGCCTATTATTTTTAAACATCAATGTATACAACATAGAATTTCTTTCATCCTGAGTTTGTTTCTTGTAATCAATATAATATCATCTGCAAATGTAAACATAACTGGAATTGTCATCCCTGCATTAGTAATGTAAGTAGCACCTCTCATGCACCTCTCATGCACATTTGCATCTCTGTGATTAATACATTGATAACTAATGCAGTTAATATGCTTCTCTTAGGACATCCCTGAGTATGCCATTCTTTATATCTGTTTTCTTAATCATTCATTCACTAAAATTATACTTTATTTTTATTATTTGCAGAACAATATACATTCCTATTTTTTTTATTAATATTATAGTCTTCCATAATTGTCCACAAAAGTTCATGTTTTACTGTATCAAACGCTTTATTTAAATCTCCTATCATGATCTTGGTCTCGTCAATCCTCTCTGTAATATCATCCATGATTTCCCTTACTATAAATAATAATTTCTGACTTCCTTTTCCATTTAAACTATATATGCTATCTTACATAGTACTTTTCACTTTATTTTCCTTTCTCTTCTGAATTATTTTCATAAAAGTCTTATAATCTGTATTGGTCAATACTATAGGTCTTATATCTATTTATTTCTATCTTCCTTTTTTCCATTCAAATTTAAGTATACAACTGCATACATCTTTATACATAAAACCTTTATTTAACCACTCATGCATAACTTTTAAGAAGTATTTTTCACCAATCCATAAAATTCTTATGAAATTGGTATCCTATTTCATCTGATCCTGAAACTGACTGTAAATGAACTTGTCTAAGTACCTTACCTAATTCATATAAAGAAATCTCATTTTCCAATTCCTTATTTTCTTGTTCTGTCAATTTTTTAACATGCCATTCCTTTTTTTGTACTCTCTATCTTGAAACATTTTCTTTACATCATTTATAATATTCATTTGTTCCTGAGATCGTACTTCTAGTCTATCATCTTTCATTTCTCTAATTATACTTGTATTTTATTTAACTATTCTACTTAAATAAGCTGATACCTCTTTTTTACTGTGTAAATAATACATTTGCTTAAATAATACTTCTTTATTTTTCTTGATTCTTTTATTCTTTTCATAAATGATCCATTCTGTCACATAATATTCTCTATCGTTCTTTTCCAAATCCTTTAAAGCATCCATACACATTGTTTTATAATTTATTTTTTCTACTTTTCTTTCATCTGACTGCCAGTCTAAAAATATATTTTTTTATATTTTTCTTTCAAAGCTAGCCACAACTCAGACCAGTTTTTATAACACACATCAGTGGAAATGTGATCTTTCCATGAATACATACTTATTTTTCTTCCAATTTTGTCCCATAATTTCTCATTTATTCTTTTTATTCCTTTTCCCAATACTCCTAATTTTCTTGTATTCCTATCCATACATCTGAGTGATCTAAAAAGCCTGTTACAGTGTCTCCCCTTAGCTATATTTAAATCTTGTGATATAATAAAATAATCTATTGATGTCTGATATATATATATATATATATATATATATATATATATATATATATATATATATATGTCCACTTCTGAGTGTGTCTTCCTTTGGCTGAGATATTAAACTGAGGTCCCATTACACTGACTTTGTGGTATGTCAGGTGGATGTAAAAGACTGCATGACACCTATCAAAAAAAGTAGGGGTCCTTTATTTAAAAGACTTAACAGTAATTATGCTATGTTTAAAATATATACAATATGTACAATATTATTTATAGTATTTAATATCGATACGAGTAGCTTTGGATCATATCAGCTTAATATTACTTCCTATATTGACACCCCCACTCTATCTTTCCAGGCCAAAATCTTATTTTGTAACATTATAGCCAATCCCCTTTTCCACTGAACATTATTTCTTTCACTCTGTGATTCCATATTGTTCACATTATAAAAACATTATTTCATCATTTTTTCACAGTCTTTGTCTTTGTCTTTATAGTATCCATATTCAATAATATCCATATTCACACCTGCCACTCCTTCAATATCTTCTAAAAAGTCTCTTAACTTTTTCCATAGTTTTACAACTCTTGCATTCCAACAATACATGTCCTCCTGTCTCAGCTTCCTTGTAATAATTACATATTCTCTCACTTCTTTATTTATATGGCAAGTTTGCTTCTAGTAGCTTTGTCAACCCCCAGAAAAAAATCTTGGCATTCTAATGTATTTGTGCATCCTTTTGTTCTTGCTTTAATGGTCTGCTCCATGTCAATATTTGCAAGAATATATGTTAAAATATTTACATATGATAGTATTATTCCACTTTTCCTTTCATTCTTAATCTCACTCATTCTTATTTTCCATAGCAATATTTTCTTTGATAGTTTTTCATTTCATCATTCATACACACTCTCTCTCTTTTAAATCTTTGAAGTGAACTTCACTCTTTCATACTTATATTTTAACATATATACTATAACGTAAGAGTTAGTTCAATACCCTCTTTAGGTATATATCCCCATCTTTCATATCCTGATTTAAATATCTCGATATCACATTTATTACTAATGCGAATATTGTACTACTTAATGGACATCCTTTCCTTATACCTCTCTTAACTACTATTCCCTCACTTAACCAGCCATTCACGAAATCTTTAACTTTCTTTTGTTCATATGCTGTAATACATACATTTCTTATCTTAGTACTGATATTATATGACTGAAGTATCTCTCATAATGTTTCATGTTGTATAAAATCAAATACTTTGTCACCAATCACGATTTTCTTTTATTCTTTTTTATTTATATTGCCATCTACTAACTCTCTATCATTAATAGTTCCTGATTTCCTTTACTTTTAACACTATATATAATTTGATCTATAACTGTATTTAATTTGAATTCCATTCTTTTCTGTAAAATCTTCATAAATATTTTATAGTCCATATTGTTTAGAACTGTCTCCAATCATGTATTTCATTCTTTTCTCCGTTTCTCCATATGAATTTGCAGCACAGTGGTACAGTGGTAAACACTGTTGCCTCACAGCAAGCAGTTCTCTGGTTTGATTCTTCATTGGAGTGTTTTCTGTGCGGAGTCTGCATGTCCTCCCTGCATTTGCATGAGTTTCCTCCAGGTACTCCTGTTTCCTCCCGCATTCTAAAGATGTGCACCTGGAGTGTTTCTCCCCCAGCTTCCACTGACAATAGACTGTGTCCTAGTTGGCTACAAAATATTTCTTTTGTGATATTGTAGTATTCTTATACATTTTGTATTCTATACTGTTTGGTCCTCCTGCTGATTTTAAATTTACTAATTTTAATATTCTATATAATTCATCCACAGCAATTATCTTTTCTAAATCCTTATTATCCTGTTCTGAGAATGTTTTCACATTCCATATCTTTTTTCCAATGTTGTCTTTCCTTCAAATGTATATTTTATATCCTCTACTATTATTTTATTATTTCCATTATCTTATTTTGATTTTTAGATTTTATACCTTTTTATCTTTCATCTCCCTTATTGTGGCATTATTCTCTTTTACTAGTTTACTCAAATATGGTGCAATTTCTTTCTTCCTTGCAAAAACTTCCTTTATCTATACAATAAATATTTTATTTTTTTCCTGATTTAATTCATATAAGTCTTGTTCTTTATCAAAATATTCTTTTACATTTCTTCCAAATCTAATTGATACTTCATCACTTAATTCCTCATAATTTCTTTTACTTCTTCATTTGTCATGTTTACCCCAGGGGTCACATCTGTGTCACTGCTAGACAGGGGCACAGTAAACTAATTCTATTATATAAGGGGACCTTCACTGTGTCACTACTAGACAGAGGCACAGAATTCTAGATTTTATCTGTACATTTTTGTACCATTTCATGGGGTGGCAAAAGCCACATCACTATGGCTAGGCTTACACATGCCCCAGGGCAGATAGCCTAGTACTATACTATGAAACTATGTCTTTCTCACATTCCATATAATAATCTTTGTATTTCTTTTTGAAGGAAACCCACCATTCTGACCAGTATGAATAAAATTCTCTCATGTCCACATGATCTTTCCATAATATGAATATGTTTGTTTTTCCATTGTCATTCCATTTGTCTTCATTTATTCTTTTTATTCCCTTTTATATATTTTTGTATTTTTCTTTTCATTTTAACAGACTCCAAATAACCAAATGGCCTAAAAATACTATATCTGTAACTTCATCCTCCACTATCTGTAAACCTGCTGATTTAAAACAAAACCTTTCCCTGTTTTGTATTTCCCTCTTGTATATGTGCACTTACTTTTTTTTTTCGAATATTCCGTTGACCAAAGTTAATTATGTCTGTTATATTTCAGTGGCATTATCCTTATTTCTTTTCTTTCTCAAATTACAGTTGAAATCTCCTACTATTATTATTTCCATATTTATTGCTACATAATGCAAAATCTTATTAAACACATCTTCTCCAGCTTTGTTACATATGCATATATTGCAATAACTCTGTATATATGTTCTTTCCACTTTACATGAATAACAGTTATCCTATCCATTACCACTAATGTAGCATCCAGTAGTTTAATCATACTCTTATATGAAATAGCTATCAATGAACAAGTAGCTTTCCCCAAATTCCAAATAACATTATTCCCCCATACTGCCTTAGTTTACAATCTTTCTTCTTCTGTTAAAAATCTTGTATCTTCCAATATAATTATATCACAGTCAAGATACTTACGCTTTTCCGAAATGCCTAATCTTCTCCCCAGATTCTTTATATTATTAACATTTCTTGTTATTAGTATGCTTTTTTAAAAGCTAAAAAAATGAGCTCATCAATGAAGTTTTAAGACTACTAGTTTTCCTGTTTTTTTATTTTTTCTTCAATTCTCATGTTGGTGAGGTTGGAACTAGACAGATTCCTGTGCTTGTTCATTTTTTTATCTTTTTTAAAAGTTAGATACTTTCATCAATCACCTCTTTCCTTTTCTTTCTTTCATGTTGCTCCTACAAATGTTTTTTTTTTTTCTTTTCCTTGCTCTGACCCTTTCACCATCTGGATTTTATTTTCTTTTACTATCCTTTAGCTTACATCTTTATCATCACTTATTTCTGATCCTCCTTTTCATTTTTATATAGTAATACCCCCCCTCTGTATTTTTTCTTCACCAATTTAATCTGTTTCTCTTGCTCATTTATTTTTTCCTATACTTTTAGTGTATCATACACTTGTTTCTCAATTTCTATTTTACTTTATCTAAAATCCATCCATAAATGCCCAGTCTTATTATATATTTGTAACATTTCAAGTCACAATTCCTTGAATCATGTCCTGTTTCCCTATAAATATAACATTTTCTTCTGTTACAGTTGGTAATCAAATGGTCTGTTTTTCCACATAAAAAACAAGTCTTTGGTTGCCCTCTGTCTTTAACCATATCCTTATCCCATTCAACATTTATAACAGTAGGAATGTGTACAATATTTTAATTTTCCATTTTCAAAATCACACTACAATCGTACCCACAGTCCATAAATCTCTATTATCACACACTTTTGAAATGTCCAAATGTCTTTACATATTTTACTTATATATATCTTTTAAAGTCTCGTTTGCAACTTCAGCTCTAAACTGAATATATATCTTTTTTCTTTGCTTTTCTATAGAATGCTGTAAATACTAGTACAGTTTTTCTTTTTGTCATATTCCACTGAGAATTATTCCATCATATGTTCAGTCTCAAAAATAATGTCACAAAAAGTCTCTGAGTTTATATGAATAAAAGCTCTTACCTCTGATGCTTTTGTACTCATGGGTGCCTTGCCCCATACCTTATATTTGTTCATTTTTCTTTCCTATTTACTGGACAGCTGCACTCTGAAACTATTTTTCTGTTTTGCTGTCAGTTCATACCTTTCCTTTTTCTCTTCTTACCTTTACAGTATTTGCATATGATTTCTTCTGAGATGCTAAATATTCTTGTACATGTTCTGCTTCCCTGCTTCTATATTCTGTCTATATTATCTCACTGTGCTATGTCCCTGCCACTTTCTGGATCACTCACATCAATTAAATCCAAATGTAACTCATCCCGTAACTGTCCCAGCTGGAGGGTTGTAATAACACATTTGTATGTTGTCTCTTCCTCTTCCTTGAATAAATTTTGCTAAAACATCCTCCAAATCTATAGAAGACTTGAGTGCATTTCCCCTCTAAGAATGTGAGCACATCCTGTGAAGGCTTTACTTCCCTCCCTTCCTTTGTTTGCATCAATCCATTCTATTTTTCCTCTTGTAAAGGCTTGACTGCCTTTGCTCCCATTTCACTTACTAGTACCTCTGCAAAAGGCTCGACCACCTTCCCTTCTCTTCTGATTTCCTTATCAACATTTTTTGAAGACTCAGACATCTTCTCTACATTTAAATTTAAGACTTCACAAATTGAAGGTGCTTCCATCTCTTCTCTCCCTGCTTCTCCAAGCTGCCACTGTGCCTGGAACAGAAGCAGAAAGTGGTCTCAAGAAACAGGTTCACACACAAACTGCAAGTTCCCCAATGACCTAGTCATATTTCACCTAGTAATATAAATAGCATATCTGGTCTCCCCTGAAAAGAGGCTACTCACCTAGTGGGACTCATACAGCTCAAACTCTTAGTGCAAAAAATCTGGACAAGCCTGACAGAATGTGGGGACAAAGGCCCAAAAATAGGGACAGATTTTAAATATTGCTCTTATAAACTTAGAAAGTTGCTAGAATAACAGGATTTGTTTTAGCATGCATGTTTCTGAAGGATATGAAGTCTCAAACACAAATGTTTATCATTATTTGGTGACTTCAATCCTTAGATCATCCCAGCGATTTGCCAGAAAATCACAATTTTTATGAGGAATAAACTAAAATATATTAATTATAAATTTATTCCATGCTGCTCATCAGAGTGATTCAGCTATGATGTTCACTGGCCAGGAAAACATAGCTTTGAATATATGGACTTTTGTTGACAATGCATCTGCTCTATAAAATATTATCCAGCATTACCAAAGTTTTCCTTCCAACAAACAAGCCTCTTTGAATTTTTTTGCTCCAATCACCATCTGCCTAGATCTTTAAGTCAAGGAAAACACAATCTATCAGTGTTCCCACTTCTTCCAAATTTATTTGAAAAGAATGGATGGGGCTAGATAATATAATGTTAGTTTTGATGCTGGTCAGCAAGGCAGTTTTTGCATTTTCTTTTTACCTTCACCAACACGTTCTTCTTGTCATCTTCACTTTCAGCTAGCAGAGCGGTAGCACCTGCAAACCTGATTTTATTAATATTTCTCCAGGCAATTTTGATTGCAGCATTTTACACAATAAATTTGGTGTGTAAATTAATAAACAGGATAACAATATGCAGCCCTGTTGCAGTACTTTCCCGATTGTGAACCAGTCATTATTCCCTATTCAGTTATCACTTTTGCTTCTTGTTCTGTTCCCAGCTCTCTAGAGCTCATTTAACTGTGCTTTCCAGGAACCCTGACATTTGGTTTACTCATCAGTAATACTGGCCACCTGCTGAAGAACCAGAGGACTAGATATGTAATATTAATATTAACATAATGCCCAGAAACAAAACTGAATTACTAATAATGCTTCATACATGAACTGCATTAAGACAGAATATCACAGAAATCATTATCAGTGAATAAAGGTAGTAGGGCATGGAGTGACCTATTTTAAAATGGACACCAGACCTATATGTTCTACAGCTGGATAGTAACAGTACTGACACCCTAAACAAGCATATATCAGAAGCTGAAATTACTAAAGCCAGACTGTTCCCCAAATCATGGAAAGATCAAAAAGGAGTATGGCATTATTACATTTGTCAACCAAATCTACACTGAGATCTAATAATTTAGTAAATGTGTAACAGATCCATTTTTCTAAATGCTTATCTCACTGTACCACCTAAAAATAAAGATTTCAGCACAAGTTATTGTGAGAGGTTAAACTCACTGCAAACTAATAAACCTGTTCATATGTCTTAGATATTTTTAAGAGTTAGAAACAAGAGGTAATCAGAACTTGAAGAAATGGCACCCAGTAGTCCTATTATGTAGTCTGGTATCCAGTGCAGTTTACCTAGCTGGAGTTGAAGACAAAAGGGGAAAAAAAGCTCTTCTCCTTTAACAACTGTTGCAAACCATTTGCTATAAATATAGCAAGCAGCTTGCTATAGTTAAATACCACACACAAAGTGCTGAAGCACTTCAGCCCTGACCATCAGCCAACTGCACGTCCTAAGACCTGGTGCCCAGGGCAGCTGCAGCCTTCACCCAGCACAGCTATGTCTCTGGTAGTATCTCCCTCTATGCTCCATTACTCTAACTTGCAGCCCATCTTAAAACTATTTAAGCAAAAAAAAATGAATGTTCAGTTTAACTTTAAGTACTCTTCAATGACAGTATTTTCTTTTTTTCTTTCTTTTATTCAATGTGTTTGTTCTTCAGTTCATTTGTCAGCTTGTTTATTTATGTATTGTCAGCCGGGTTAACTTTACTTGGTTAGGTCCATGTTCAGGAGGAAATAGTAGGAAAATCTCACAGGTAGTAGAAAACCGGAAACGGACACAAACTAATAAAATACTAAAAATGTTTTTGTTCATCTCCAGTCAACATTTTAGATAAACAGATAAATCCAGTCTAAGATTTCACTTAAACTCTCCACTCATCCCCGCTACATAGTTTTCTCACAATCTCTTTACTTCATGCATTACACAAATACACATGCACATACACACACACACACACACACACACACACATACACACACACACACACACACACACACACACACGCATGCACGCACACACACACACACACACACACACACACACACACACACACACGCACACGCAGACACACACAGACACACACACACTCATACACACACACAACATAACTGTGGCATACATACATTCATCTCAGACACCTGATCCAGCTTACTCCCACAAAAAGGACAGAGTTCTGGTCCTTACAAAAGCAAAATTTCCAAATGCCTGGGTACATATATGACCACCAACCTGGATGAAATGACAAATGATATTCTCAAGCTGCTCTGCAAAGAGCTGGCCTTTTAAGAAGAAACCAGTGCAGCTCTCTTTCACAGCTAATATCACTGCAGCAAATGTGATGTACCAAAAATCCTTTTTTTCATGTCACACTTTCTTTGTATGTGGTTCAATAAAGGGTTGCCCACCCTACAACAATTGCTGCATATTTATTTATTGATCGCTGTTAATCCAGTTAGTCCTACTTGGCCTAAAAGACCCTTTTCAGGGAAGGCTCGGGGAGAAAAGCCCCAGTACAATAACAGTAATATAATTTACAATTAGTAGTTATACTTACTGAGAGTTATAAAGCAATAAAAAGTCAAGGAATATAACTGTATAAAGTGTAAAATAAATATGCATTATATAATTCTATATAGTGCAATACAATTTTATAACCACAATGCAATATGATGGAAATTTGTGATAAATACAGAAAGGATGAAGTTATAATTATATGAAGTTATAAGGAAAAAATGAGAAATATAAGACATGAGGTGAAAAAATAAAACAAGCATTCATTATAGTATATTAACTATTGAAAAACAGCAGAGATGCAGGCTGACAGGCTGACAGCAGAAAAAAAGATTTGAGAAAAGAGAAAGAGCAAGATGGAGAAATGAAAAATACTGGGGGAAAGGAGAAAAAAGTAAACGTATATTAGAGACACTGAGTGTTGCAGGTGAGAGTGTTAGAGACACTGAGTGTTACAGGTGAGAGTGTTTGAGACACTGAGTGTTACAGGTGAGAGTATTAGAGACACTGAGTGTTACAGGTGAGAGTGTTAGAGACACTGAGTGTTACACTATTAGTGACACTGAGTGTTACAGGTGAGAGTGTTAGAGACACTGAGTGTTACAGGTGAGAGTGTTAGAGACAGTGAGTGTTACAGGTGAGAGTATTAGAGACACTGATTGTTACAGGGGAGAATATTAGAGACACTTGAGTGTTACAGATGAGAGTATTAGAGACACTGAGTGTTACAGTCGAGAGTATGAGTCATTGAGTGTTACAGGTGAGAGTATTAGAGACACTTGAGTGTTACAGGTGAGAGTATGAGAGACACTTGAGTGTTACAGGTGAGAGTATTAGAGACACTTGAGTGTTACAGGTGAGAGTATTAGAGACACTGAGTGTTACAGTCGAGAGTATGAGACACTGAGTGTTACAGGTGAGAGTATTAGAGACACTGAGTGTTACAGGTGAGAGTATTAGAGACACTTGAGTGTTACAGGTGAGAGTGTTAGAGACACTGAGTGCTACAGGTGAGAGTATTAGAGACACTTGAGTGTTACAGGTGAGAGTATTAGAGACACTGAGTGTTACAGGTGAGAGGTTTTGAGACACTGAGTGTTACAGGTGAGAGGAGGAGCAGAACCAAGGATGGTAGAATGTGTATGGATGTTTTATGAAAAAAGTAGTGAGGTGAAAAGACCTGAGTGAGGTAAGAAAATGGAACCATAAATTCTCATGATGCATGACCTTTGATTGAATTGGAAAGTAGTAGTTTGTGAGTTTAATTTTTGGGACGGTTTAAGCTAAGCAGGTTTAACCAGGAGATGAGAAGGAGCATGACCATGTACTCAGCAGATACTGATTTAGCTGAGTTTTAAAGGAATGTAGGTTGCTGATTTGTTTCAGAGGTAGAGAAAGACAGGAATGAAGTGTCATGCTTTTAAATCACAATTTGAGACAAGCTAGTTATTTGCTGAACTACAGGATTAAGAAATAGCAAGCAGAGACTTGTCCCCAGATCTGAGCTCTCTATTTGGGGAACAGGATTGCATAACAGATTGTAGAGCAGGATATTTATCTCGTTGATGTATACATTTGTGGATTACTAGCAGTTGTGTCAAGGTTAGATGTGGGAAATCTAAACGTCTTAAAATGTGTTAGTGATAGACAGTGGTAAGCTTCTGAATGATGGTTAGCTGCAAAGTTAGCAACTTTGTAGCATTGTTCCATTTTTAAGTAGTAGTGTAGTTTGAAGACTGATAAATATTTGAAAGGCATATAGTAGGGATGATAGTAGGAAGGTTGTGGCTAAGTGTTTTTTTGTTGTGTTAATAAGATAGGGTTTGGTCCTATATGGTAGGCCAAATTTTGTTGGGTTTTATTTATTGTTTGAATTATATGGTTGACAAATTTCATTTTGTCATGTACTGTGACCTCCAGAAGGTTAGTAAATGGGATCTGGTCTATTTTGGTGCTATTGGCAGACTATGTAGTGCAGATGATTTTTTAGACAGAGAGATGTTTAGGAGTAAATACGATTGGTTTAATCTTCTTGGGATTAAGGGGAAGATAAGCCTTATTAAGCCGTATTTCAACAGATGTGAGCAACTGTTTTGTCACCTCTTGTAGATCTGTAAGGTTTTCAGCTGTGCAGATAAGAGTAGAGTCATATACATACTGAAGTAAGGTGGCATGTTTTGTAGTGGAGTGAAGATCATTTGTGAAAAGACTGAATAGGGTCTATATTAGAAGCACGAAAAGACATAACCGCGAATGCTCACATGAACGAAAATGCCGGTAATTGAACTTGGTATTGTGGGGGGCTGTGCCCCCCACACCCCCTGCTAACTACATATTCTAACTCCGAGGTCGTACTACAGTGAGGAAAGGGCAAATATCTCACTCCTCACTGTACCACGACCCCACAAACATCCTTTCGATTCCCAGCATTTTCGCTCATGTGAGCGTTCTCGGTTATGTCTTTTCGTGCTTCTAATATAGACCCGACTGAATAACAGTGGCCCATGAATTGATCATTAAGAGACCACTAAAGGCACAGGTAAAAAGGATATTTAATTATTTATTCTTTTCATTGCTTTTGCCCTGTTTGATAGGTAACTCTGAAACCAAAGAAACAATAAGGAAGAATGTCTAGTGTAGAGAGCTTTAGAACCAGTAATGAATGCAACACGGTTCAAAGGTCAAAGGTTTTCAATAGGTCAAGAAAGAATGAGGAAACAAGTTTAACAGAGTTCCTGTTGCAACTGACCATATGAGTAAAGCTGAGAAGGGTGGTAGTTGTACTGTGGTTAAGATGAAAGCCCTGCTGAGTAGGCGTGAGAATGCTCTTAGAGGTTAACTATTGTAAGTGCTGAGAGTGAATACATTTCTCAAGAATTTTGGATAACAGAGACAAGATTGATACGGGCCTATAATTTAAAAAAATCAGTGTAGGTTTCATCCTTATGAATTGGAAAAGTAAAGCACTTTTTCCACAGTTTAGGAACATAGTTATCTTCAAAGGCATGATTGATCCAAATAGAAACTTGGTAGGCTATGGTATCTGCTGCAATTTTTTAAATATTCTGCAGGCAGATTATCTGGAGCTAGTGTGGTGGATTTTAATTTAACAAGTTTCCTGACAGTGGAGGTGGGGACAGGTTCAAATTTAAATTTTTGATTAGGGCTGTTTGGTGGTGATGTAACTTGGTGATTAGTACATCTGTTTTTGTAAAGTAATGACTCAACGGAATGAAGTGGTGGTTAAACTGGTCAGCAATAGTATTCTCTGGCCTGTAGTGGACGGGGCAGGGGTACTAATTCATGCTGGGTGGAGGAGATTGTTTACTGATGCTGAGAATTGATTGGGGTTATATTTATTTTTATTCTGTAAAGAAGAGTAGAAAGATTTTTTTACTGGCTCTAATACATTATTTGGCTCAATTCCTAAGGCATCTATAATACTGCAGATTTGTCTCAATTTTGTGACCAGGCTTTCCAAGTCTTGCCCCTATCTTTCATGAAGGTACTACTGCTTAGTGCTAGGAGTCTTAACAAGAAACTGCACTCTCTGGAAGCTATTCTTGCCCTTGAGAATGCTGAAGTCTGTGTACTTACATAGACGTGGCTGAAGGCTGAGGAAAGCATCCCAGCAGTACAAGGCTACCATTCCTATCACACACACAGACCACCTTCTGATAAGGAAAAAATGAAAGGAGGAGGTGCTTCCATTTACATAAAAAGCAATCACACCTCTAGATTTGTCAAGAAGGATGACTCGCTTCAGCTATTCCATGTCCATGCAACCACAGGCAAACTCCCCCACCATATCATTGCTAGCTACAGATCCCGGGCCATGAACAATGAAAACCACTCTGCATATCTGAAATTATTGGAATCACTTACCATTCAGCCCAACACGCTACTCATGGCAATTTTAACTACCCCTCCATAAAATGAGAAACATATACGACCACTAACATGGACTTTGCCAATATAAATGCTGTGGAACAGTTGGTCTGTACTTCCACTATGGGCTCAAATATCCTTGACATTGTACTCTCAAACAATGGGGAGTGTTGCACCCCTCCAACAGTGTAATGTCCTCATTGGTAAGATCAGATCATAAATTGGTCTCCTTTGAAATAAATGTAATGGTAGTAACCCCATCAAATCCTAAAACTCTAAAGAATTTTTCCAAGGTAAATTAATTCCTATTAAATGATAGCATAGGCAATTGTAAAGCTCCTTCTAACCCCAAAAACATGGAGACCTATGCAGAAGTATACACAAATGCCCTGTACAACCATTTAAACAACTGCACAGAAATGGCAGTACCTGTCTGAACTAAACCCAGGACTAGCCAGAAAAACAAGCCACCCTATTGGACCCCTGGCATAAATAGACTATACAACAGAAGGAAGAAATTCCTGTCTAGAAGTAAGTGGGAGGGTGCACAAAAGAGAAAATAATCCCTTATTAGTCTCTACAGGAAAATCAGGGAACTAGTCAAGTCTTCAAAAGCTAAATACGAGACCAAAATAGCCTCACAAGCAAAGGATAACCACAAAGCAATTTTTGGTTATGTTAGAAATCTTAACAACAATGTGCTGTGTTGGCTGTAGATGGCACTAGCTATACTCAGCCAGAAGAAATAGCAAACCGGCTCTCTGATAAATTCAGCTCCAATTTCACCCCCTCTTCACACCATAAAATATCCCCTACCATTCCTTTGTCTCTTATCACAAAAGAACATGTTGTCAACTTGTCACTGCACACTCTAAAGCTAAAAACATGGCATCAATGGACCCTGGTGGAATCCCTGGATATCTGTTAAATAGCTTGAAACATGACCTAGCAGACCCACTCAGATCTCTATTTAACCACAGTTTCCAGACAGGCTTTGTCCCAGTAGAGTGGAGGACAGAAACAGCCATACCTCTTCACAAGAGGGGACCATAAACCGACTGAGGAAACTACCAAGCTATAAGTGAATAGCATCATATGCAAGGTTATGGAAAGGATAATCATAGACCAGATTAACAATGACTTAGTAAAGTTCCAGACTCTAGATCCAACCCAATTCAGCTTTGTCAAGGGCAGGTCCTGCCTTCTCAGTCTGGCGGACTTCTTTGAGAAGGTCACCAAGGTCATTGATAAGGGTAAGACAGTGCATACTACATACCTTGACCTGGACAAGACATTTGACACAATACCTTACTCAGGTATTATAGAGAAACTCAAAAAACTGGACATAAACCTTTACATCACCAGTTGGATAGCCAAATGCCTCATGGATAAGACACATGTTGTTAGAGTGGGGGCATCCACATCCAGCAAGAGGCTAGTCATTAGTGGAGTAACACAGGGCTCAGTGTTGGGCCCCCTCCTGTTTGGAATATACTTCTCAGATGTCAAGGCAAATGTAGATGGCCTTTGGCTGACCAAGTTTGATGATGACTGCAAGATGGGGCAATCATTGACTCCCCAAACAATGTTGATGTCCTATAGAAAGGACTGATGCAAACTAATGACTGGTGTCACAATCATGGCCTCAAACTAAATGTGAAGAAGTGCATAATAATACCCTTTGGGAAATCAAATACCCCAACCAATTACAACACTGATAGCACCTGCCCCCAAAAGTGGACCCAGTGGTGAGAGATCTGGGTACTCAGATAGATAGTAATCTGAACTTTGATCACCGTGTGCCCATGGTGGTGAGGAAACCCTTCTATGTGACTCAGCTTATAAGTAAGGGCATGGCATCCAGATCTAAGGATGCCATAGTACCACTGTACTCAGCCCTCACCAGACCAATAATCAAGTACAATGCACCCCTTAGCATGTACCTCACCAGGTACCTGCAACAGTTAGAGTGTCTTCAGAGGTTTCTCACCAAAAAATATAAGGTATAACCAACATGTCATATGTGGACTGATTAAAAGCCCTATTGCTGTATTCAGTTTCCTACCGATTACTGATGAGTGATTTATGTCTGACCTACAAGGCAGTCTCTGACCCAGCCCTGATGGAAGTCTTCCATATTCACAAAACTAACTGCACAAGGGTTACCCACTCCAAACATCTAAATCATAACTCTGACATGAATAGATCATGCTGGAGACACAGATATGTGTCCCAGAGACTGCCCCTCCACTGGAATAGGCTTCCTATTCATGTGAAGCAGAGCCCTTCCCTGACCAAATTCAAGCACAATCTGGACCAGTGGATGGGAAATCACAAATTCACTCCTGGGGTGGAGCGAATGTCCCTTATGGATAAATGCAGTCTGTAAAAATTGTCAAAATGCTGCTTGATGATCCTTGTTAACTTTACCCTAGGGATAGAAAATTGGATAAAATCTGGGTACAACTGGCTAGGCTTGTAAGGGCTCTTAAGCTGTTAACCTAGTCATCTCCTATGAACCTATGAATTATTTAGTTTTTGTAGACAGCCATAATACATAGGTTAACTTTAACTCTTTAAGTTCTAAATGGAGTACTGCAGTCACAAATTTTAATACAGTATCTGGTGGCAGATTTTAACTGCATCCCAGTTAAAGTGTGTTAGGTATTTTTAAAGTTCCCTTGCTAGAACCTAGTAAAATTTCTAACTTGCTTATAAAGACATTTTAGGGGTGTGGGTTTTCTGTCTGACAGCTAATACAGGCTGATGGTCACTCCTGTTGTCTAGAAGGGTACCAAAGGCTGTAATAGTATTTGGTGAGGAAGAAATGATCTGATAAAGCATTGAATCTCTCATAAAGATTATATTATATCTGGATGGGGAGGTGATAAGCTGGGTGAAACCATACAGATGTATGGTGTTGATAGGCTGTGCTCAGCTGATTGTCATCCAGTCAATGTTTAGGTCTCTTAGGAGAACTGTTTTCTGTGTGGTTTTATTTAAGACCCAGCATAGAAAGTCTTCTGTACTGGGGATATTGTTACTGGGGGATATGTATATGCTTATAATGGCTAGTGGTTTGTAATTATTGGGGTTCAGTAGTGATATAAGCATTTTTGCATTATGAAATTGTGGAATATTGTGGGGGGGATTGATAATTCAAGGGTATTTTTGTAATGCCTGTTTTTTGTTTGTTCTGTCTAGTCTATGAACCTTGTAGCCCTGGGGTAAAAATTGTGTATTGCTTACATCATTTTTATCCATGTCTCTGTAATTACTAAAACATCAGAGGAATGTATTGTCATCCAAATATATAATTCTTGGAGGTTGTTCCTTATGCTTCTGATATTGATATGAAATCGTTGTTGTCCTGGGAGGTTTGTGATATGAGGTGATGTAGATGGGACAGTTGAAGTAGGGGTAATAGTTCTGGGTAGGGATGGATGAGTTGACTTACGGCTGAGATGGATGCCCCACTAAACCTTAGTGATAGATGCATATGGTGAAGTGGGTAGAACTACTTGCATTTGATATTATGTTTTAAGTTGAGGTTTCAGAGCAATGGGATTAATTGGAAAATATGACTGTTTGAAGAGCTAAATGTATGTAGTAACATACAAGTCAGGAGCTATTTAAAAGTAGCAAGCTCAGTTGTTGCTGATGAGGTCAGGAAAGGTAGTACAGTGTAAAGTGTCACAGGTAAGGTAATGGTCGTAGGATGTGAGGTGTATTGATAGACTAAGGGGAAGGAGTCCTGTGATCTGTAAGAGAAACATTTTTTGGTGATCAGATGAAAAGCTTGCAAGAATGTTGTGCTGGTTTATTAGAATTAAATATGTAAGCTGCAATGCAATGTTTATGTTGGCGTAAGAAATATGAAAATGACTGGCCAAGAGCTATGCTAAGTGGGGAAGGATTGAGTAGGAGGGGACTTTGAATAGGAGGAACAGTTGATGGCTCTTTGGGATGGTGGATGTTGACATAAAGGCAATGAAGTTGGGTGGGATGGAGAGGGAAGGGGATGGACTTATTGCTGAGTGTAGTAAGGCAGTGCAGAGCAGGCCAATCCTTGATCAGCAATAAACTGTTACAAAAAACAGAGGGAAAAAAAATCTTTCTGTAAGGACTGTGGCACAAGAAGCTAAGTGCCCTCAGTTATCAAGCTAGGAATAATAAATGATAAGAGGGAACAGTACCCTAATGAAGGTGAAAGCAGGTAAAAAATAATGAATAAAACTATGTAAAAGCATAGGTGTGTGCTGCAAATAACTTAGGAAAACAAAGTTTTCTTTTTGTTTTCACCATTTTTTAAGGCTGCCTAAAAACTTGCTTATGCACTCTGCATGCATATTGCTTTGTATTTGCATTTCATTTTATTTTATTCATGTTATTATCCAAGTAACCCCATTAGGTACAACTGCCTCTTTTGAAAGGAACACAACAGCACTATTAGGTTTATGGACTTGCTTAGACTGGCACAGTTTCAAATGAAGACCAAGAGAATCAAACCCAAGAGGAAGAGCTCATTAGCATGACAGAATTAACCCTCTGTGCTAAACTGACAGCATTTTCTGTGGGAATGAAAATACCCCAAACACAAAGTCAAGCAATACCTTCTTCCCTCTGCTGGAGATCTGGGATTGCTGGATACTCAAAGCTTGGTTTGGGAAGTATATTTTGATATCATTAAGACAAGTGCTTACAACATATCATATTGGCCAAACACTTGTAAGAGGTTAAGTATTAATTGGATATATCATACAGCAGAACCATAGTTAAAAATTTTAGAAAAAATATTATGTACTCCAGTACTGAAGATAATGTAAGGAAGTGACTTCACTTCTCTCAGTCCATCACATTTTCCCTCACATAGGATCATAGGAGGTTACTAGGCTATTGGCCCTGAGGTCCTTATAAGCCTAGCCAAGAGTTTAGCCCATGTTTAGACAAGTCAGTACCCAAAGCCTCTGTCCAGCAGGGATACAGGTGGACTCCCAAGAGTGTATTTTCTGTTACCCATCCAGTTATCCAGGTTGTGCTTAAAAAGGGATAATGAGGTGCTCTGCTTGACGTGGAGAGGGAGTCTATTCCCCAGATGGGGGAGTCTCTGGAACACAGATCTGTCCCACCAAGTCCTACTGATATCACATAAATGACATATAAACTTTCTCTCAGAAAAGCCCACCTGGCATAAATGAAAAAAGAAGATGGCGTATACATGGATAACAAGGCATACATAAGAAACAATATTGGATACACACAGATAACCAGAAGTAGTAACATATGATAAGACATGTAGTGAAGAGATATTGTAAAAACAAACTCATCAGCCAGCTTCTCGGGTCATTTATTTTCAAAGTCTAGAATCACCTAAATAACACTCACTTAAGACAAAAAAGTTCAAGAAATATTTCTGGAAAACCATAATCTAAAATCTCTGCAGGAGACACTGATACATATAGCTAAAAAATCCAAGCAACATAACAACCAAAGGTACTGTAACTAGTAGAAAAATGATGATCTGGAGGGAAGCAGAATGTAAGAAAATAACTCTGCTGTTGGTGGGGCTTGATGCAGAGAAAACATTTACAAAGTAAGCTGGGGTTTTATGAGCAGGGCAATGGAAGCATTTGCATTCCCTTATTCAATAGTAGGTTAATTAGAAGGATATATAAAGGATCATAAGCAAGAATTAAAGTAGGAGGGTTCCTCTCTGATAAGTTGTGTTTGACCAGTCACCAGGCAGGGGTGTCCTATTTCCATTTGTTAGTTGCTTTATATTTAGCACCACTGGCAAAGAAAATAAACTCAAAAATTCAAGGATATAACTGGTATGTTAATTAAGAAAGGTTGGCTTTATTTGTAGATGATATTAGTTTGTACCTTATAAATCCAGAAAAGGACATTAAAGTGTTGTGGAACATTTTGAGAAAGTATATAGAATATAAAATCAATGAAGATAAAGCACATCTATTGCCATAAATGATGTACCCACATACAAACTGGTTCAACATTACCAGACTTATGGGGACATGGTAAGATGAAGTATTAAGGAGTTTGAATTAAAAAGGCTTCTGTTATAGCAGCTAAGCACATGTGAGAAGAGACTAAATAAAAGATAATACAAAAAGTGAGAAAATGGAAATTCTTCCTAATGGATATAAATAGTAAGACAGAAGCAGTGAAATATTTTGAGTCCTTTTAGTCTTGTATGTGGGTCAGGTATACTTTTATCAACTCAAGGAGAAATTGCAGACAATAATTAATGAAGAATTGAAGGAATTTATCTAGGATGGAAAGAGGGCAAGAGTTAAATGGGATAAATTCATACTTTCAATAGAACAAGTTGGTTTAGGTTTGCTGATTTGAAGGGATATTTTAGAGCTACACAGTTAAGGCTCATACATATAACACAGGCAGAAGGTTATAATTCAAAGTGGAAAATGATTATGACTAAGCAACGAGGGGAGTTCAAGAAATAAGGAGAGAGAGGAGTGGGATTTTGGATGCAGATCCTTAAGAAGAAGAATAACAACCATACAGAATATTATATTCATAAAATTATATAAAGTATTCTGAGAACTAAGCCAGTTCCAGAATGGAGAAAGGAGATTTTGCCACAGGGGTACAGAAAATAGGCAAGAAGGGGTTGGAATTTAATGGAGAAACCTGGCAAAGGAACCAAGATATTGGGAGCAAATAACTTACGCAGGAAAGGTAATAGAATGCAATGAGGCTAAGAAGACATTTGGATTGTAGGCTAGAGACTGCCTTTCCTACCAGGGCTTGATCTTAGAGTGCAAGCAAAGAGAAAGGGATAGGGGAATTTTAAGTGAAAGACCTGCACTGGTAGAGATTTTAGTTGAATGTAGAACAGGAAAAGTGTTAAAAAGGAATAATTAATAGGGCATATAAAATATTGCATGATAACTATAAGAATCGATCAGAGGAGGTTAGAGAAGATTGGGAAGAGAGACTGGAAAAGCAGTTACAAGAAAACAGTGGGAAGACACATGTATGGCTCTCAACTATGCAACCAAGTCCAGAAGGCTTAGGATCTTTACTGGGAAGTGTTTGCACAGGTTTTTTTATACCTCAAGCAGACTTCAAAGAATTTTTCCTCAAGTAGGGAGTAAATGTTGGAGGTGTGATAGAGAAGAAAGAAGTAACTGGGAATATATGTTTTGGGAGTGTAATGAGTTGGCAGATTTTAAAAATTCATTCCAGACTACTCATCAGAAATCTTGGATGAGCAAACGGCCGTAAGTAAGGAAATGATTCTTTTGAGCTGGGATACAGGATCTGAATTGCCTAGACATAATAAAGCTTTATTAAGTTTAATTCTGTTGGCTGCCAAAAAAGCAATTACTACAGATAACATAACTAAAAGAGTTTACAAAGCTAGAGAAATTAAACTGTTTAGGAATTGCTGCTGAAGTATTTAAACTCTGTCAGTTATATTCTGTCATCTAAAATGTTTAATTACAAAGGGTTTTACAGGCTTAGTGTGTTATGCACACCAACAATAGGTGGTTTAGAGTTTTTATTTAAAATGTATTTCATAGGATCATAGGAAGTTACTAGGCTATTGGCCCTGAGGCCCTTATAAGCCTAGCCAAGAGTTTAGCCCATGCATAGCCAAATCAGCACCTGATGACCCTGTCCAGCAGGAACACAGGTGGAATCCCAGGGATATATTTTCTATTTCCCATCCAGTTATCCAGGTTGCGCTTAAACAGGGGTAAAGAGGTACTCTGCTTGACATGAAGAGAGAGTCTTTTCCATAGATGGGTGAGTCTCTGGGACACAAATCCGTCCCTCCAACAAGTCCTATTGATGTCACAGATCAGGTTGAGGTCACACATGCGGGTTACTTGAGTGGAGCTTGACTTGCAGATATGCAGCAGTCCCATCCAGGCGGGGTCCGAGATCACCTTGTATGCCAGACAGAGGTCACCTCTGAGGAGTCTGTATGAAACAGAGTAGAGGGATAGGGCTTTTAGCCTATCTGCACATGGTAGATTTTTGAGGCCCTGGATTCTCCTGGTGAGGAACCTCTGTGGTGTCTCCAGCTGCTGCATGTGCTTTGCGAGGTACATGCAGAATATGGCATTGTACTCAATAATGGGTCTTATAAGGGAAGAATACAGGGATGTTATGATCTCCTTGTCCCCGGATGAGATACCCTTACTTATGAGGTGGGCCGTGTAGAACTCTTAGCTTACAATGGAAGCAACATGGTGGTCAAAAGTCAAGTTGCTATCAATCTGGGTGCCCAAATCCCTCATGACTGACTGTGTGCTTAGGACGTTGTCATTAATGTGATAATTTGTAGGGACATCACTCTCCCCAAAGGGAATGATGATGCATTTTGTTGTATTCAGCTTGAGGCCATGTTTCTGGCACCAGTCATTTGTTTAGTTGAGACCCTCTTGGAGGATGTCCATGTCACTAGTTGAATTGATGACAGCTCCCAGCTTGCAGTCCCAAACTTGGTCAGCCATAGACCACTGGTTTTGGCTTGCACCTCAGAAATGTATATCCCAAATAACAAAGGCTCCAACTTGATATGGGTCTACAGCTTGAGGTGGCTTCCCCTATTTTGACTAGGTGGGTTCTATCAGCGAGCCATGGTAACATACAGATTGATGCTTAGCTGAGAAAGTTTATCTGTTATGCCTGAGTGGAGACTAGTGTCGAAGGCTTTGGCCGGGTCAAGGTAAGCAGTGTGCACTGACTTCCTCTCATCCACGGCTTTGGTGACAGTCTCAAAAACGTCGACCAAATTTAACAGACATGACTTCTCTTTAACAAAGCCAAACTGTGTGGGACTGAGTGATTGGAGGTTGCCAATGTCCTTGTTAATGAGCTCCATGATAATCTGTTCCATATCCTTACAGATCAGGCTAGTTAGGCTGATGGTTCTATAATTTCCTGGATTGGTGGACGCAACACTTTTGTATAAAGGGATGACAGTGGCTGTCCTCCATTCAGCTGGGACAAAGCTGGTACTCAGGCTTTGGTTGAATAGGGCGCCTAATGGTGCTGTAAGTTCCTGCCTGAGTTTATGTAGGATGCAGCCTGGGATGTTATTGGGTCCCGTGGAGGCTGCATTTTTTGCCTTTGAGAGAACAGTGATGACCTGATCCCTAGATATAAGGGGAAAGGGGCAGGTACTGGGAATGTCCTGATTTACTGATGAGGGGACAGAGAAGTGAAAATTTCGCTGAATCTGTCAGCCAGCAAGTTTGCTATATCTACGGCATTTGTATATTTGGTGTCCTTGACCACTAGTTCTGAACAGATCTGGGTGCTTCCTTTGAGGTTGTGGGCATATGTGATGAAGGCCGCATGATTGTCTCTAGTAGATCTGGTCAATTTGGACTCGAAGTTTGCTTTGAAGGATAATTGGGTTACACAAAAAATTGATTGTATTTTTATGATTTAACTTAACAATGTGTATGTTTTTTAAGAAACTGTAAAGGGCTCTTTAAACTGCAGAGGGCACGCTAATCAACTAACTTCTTTGTTAACTTGACATGTGACTTGTTACTTGTATTTAAAGAGTTGTGTGCATAATGGCAGTTTTTTCTGATAAAGTCCATGAAATTTGGATGAAAACGCTCATTGTTGTGGAATCCAAGAATATTGGTTTCACTTCGGCCTCTTTCTTTTGGTTTCTTTGTAGATATCTTCTGACTTGGCTGCAAAGTTATCTTCTGACTTGGCTGCAAAGTGCTATACAGTACTGTTCATTTGATAAGTGATGCATTTGGCTGACTACTAATGTTGCAGAAGGCTTCTGAGCACTCTGTCAAAAATAGCTGTGTTTAAATACCTCAGGTTTGATTATAGTAAGTGAATCTTTTGGTGAGCTGTTCCCCATGATATTATTTGTTCTGCCTGTTTTTCTTTTCAGTGCTTTGTCAGACAGTGTCATTCAAATGGGATAAGTGGACTTCCTTACAAAAGGTCATAAAGTGACCAGTCTGAATCTGAATGATATACAATGAATAAAGGCATCCTTGCAAGACCACAGCCACAGAATAACTGACCTAACTATAAGAGTCACAATGACCATCTCAGCTTTAATTAATTCGGAGTTTTGGTACACAATACATCATTCCCTTGTTATGCCATACATGGCATAAGTGCCTTTTGGTGCGGCAAAGGTTTAAAGGCACGGTGATTGTGGGGTGAGAAGTACACGAAACACATTTCAATCATTCATCACCATTAGCACTTTATAACTTCTTACAGATGTACTAGTAAATCGATAACAATGTGCAGAGAGGTGCCCTTTAATTAGATTATAGCAAAATATTCGGTAAGGTGGAGTGCAATAAATTTATAAACAAAACTGCAATAAAGGAAGATTATCCCATACATAAAATAATGACTATTTAACTAGTCAGCAAATAAGAAATGGTAGCCAAAACTAAACAACCATTTGTTTACAAGGCAAAAGAAAGCTGAGTGTCCAGCAACAGTCAGGATTATAAGTTTATATTTTCTGCATATACACCACCAGTCTAGTTGTATCAAAAATAATGTCACTCTAGTATGCAGACAATACAGAAATTGCTATTATAATGCAAATTGAAAGGAAGGCTTCATAAAGCTGTGTGTACAGGCAGAATTATCTAATATAAACAGCATTCTAACAAACGTAAGAAAAACTAATTTCATCCCATTCAGCAAGACACTGCACCATGAAAACTATTATCTAGGAGACTAGATACTAAAGGCATATAACATTTGCAAAGACCAGGGCACTGTAATAGACAACAAATTAACTTTGAAATGTGCAAATGCATTAAGAAGTATTGCACTAGCAGCTATCTATGACAATGCCATTGATGAGATATTTGATCACATCTCATCATTAGTACATTGTTTGTTAGCTCAGAAAAAGGAAAATATTGAGAGAGACTTGTGAGATTTTTACTAATGGCAATGTGTTTATATGGCCACAATGTAATAATGTAACTTCATTGTCTTTACATCAAGAGGAGTCTTTTGCTAATGTGGTTGCTCTACAGTCTACTGGACCTGTTAATTCTTTAGCTGCTAATGTTAGTACAGCTGATACATATTTGAGTAATTCAGCTGGTATTTCTACATCCAATATGACACAACCAGTTCTACGTAGAAAGGAACCTATTCTAAACAATGCACATCAGGTTTTTTATCTCTTCCCCTTCCAATCCAGAAGGCAGAATCAGCCCAGAAAAAATTGGTCTGTGAGTTACAGAAGGAAAAGGAAGCTGCTGTCTACAGACCAAGGCCCTTATCAAGACATAAAATCGATGTGGGAGCCACATCAGAATCACTGATTTTTAATATATCTTCTAAACAGTTAAAAGTTAATCAGTTATCAGTATTAGAGAAAGGCCTATCTTTTATTCCAGCCTCTGGTACAGACTATGTTTCAACCATCTGGTTATTTGCATGCAATGTCATTAAAGGTGACTCTTATGACTTTGTTTTTAAAAAACCTAGTGTCTATTTACCTAATTTATGCCCTGCTCTTGAAACCTTTTGTAGTGTATGTGACTGTGATTTATTAGAGGCATTTAATTCATAATGCAAGGGTAAGAAGTTTAGTAATCTACGTAGGGATGAATATATTGCTCTAGTCTTTACAACAGGATCATAGTCTTTCCATTTGCCCTGCTGATAAAGGCAGTGGTATAGTCATCATGGATAAACAATTCCATTTAGACGTTATGCATAATATGTTGAGTGACAGAGAGGTATCTCTGAATATTTCTATTCCTGATATCAAATGTATGTATAATTCTGTTTATAAATCTGTATATGATTGTTTATTGAGCAATGTTAGCTTTCTTGATTTCATTATTTTTCAGTAACATTTCCCACTATACCAGTTTTATATGGCTAGCTGAAGATTTACAAGAATAGCTTTAGATCTCCAATATGACCAATAGTTTCAGAACAGGGCTGGCTCACTGAGCCGCTATTGATTTTTGTTGACAGAAATTTGAGACCTAGTTTAGATCTCTCTTCTTATGTTTTGCATGATACCAGACAATTTTTAAAAGATCTTTATGTTCATATTAATAGTATGCATATTTCTTTATGGAAAAGTTGCTTACTGGTTTCTTTAGATGTTAAGTTATCCCTCATGAGCACAACATAAATGCTGTTAAATCTTATTTATGTAGTAGAAGTCATTCCGATGTGAATAAGACTGATTTGATCTGTATGCTTTTGGAGTTAATTCTTGGCAGTGATGTTTTTCTTTTTGGCAATGCATACTATATTCAAAAGAAATGTGTAACTATGGGCATTTCTTGTGCCAATAGCTATGCCAACATTGTTTTAGCAGATTGGGAAGAAAACATGGTTCTGAATCGTTATAACTTTGCTGACTCTATCAGTTTCTATCACAGATTTGTTGATGATGTATTTTTGTTGTGGATAGGTTCTGTAGAGATATTAAGTGATTTTATTAGGTTTTAAACTACTGATTATTTAAGTTTTACATATAAATGTTCAGGATCTGAAATGGAGTTTATAAACTTAGTGATATATAAAAGCTCAGATGGTAGTTTTAGCACTGGTCAATATAGGAAGAGTTGTAAGAGAAATAATATTCAAGTAGAGATAGCATGCATCCCCCGCATATTTATAAGAACATTTTGTAGAGGCAAGCTATGTGGATTTCCAGATTAAATGACGATACTGTCAGGTTTAATCGGGATCTTAAGTTTGAGAATGATTTGCTAAAACATAAATATAAACCTGCGAATAGCGTGCTCTGCTAATGCATCCGTCTCATGTAACATAACATAGTTAGGTAGTGGTTTGAATCCTGCAGATGCCAAGTGTGTGTGTTTGGATGGGGAGGGGGTTATTGTGTGTGTGTGCAGATATGTATGAGGGAAATGCTCCTTTAAAGGGCTATATACCCAAGCAGAGCTCCACGTGGTCCTGCAGAGGGGTCCTGGCAACAGAGAACTGAAAGAAGTGACCACTTTCCAGATTTAAGTATTTTTTGGCTTTTTTTATCTGCATTGTCCTCTCTGGCTTTCATTTAACTAGATATAACTGTTTTTGTGTCTATCTGCTGATTCCTGAAGTATCTGCACTTAAAAGTAGCATTTTGGTCGACTCTGGTCGATTAATACTGTTTTTTTGTTAATTTAACTGCTGAGGCTGCCCACTAAAGTGTGCTAGCCTGTGTAAATCGATTTTACTGTTTGCTTAATTGCATTTCTGTGTGCTTTCCTGAAAAAACAAAAAACAAAAAAATACTCCTTGTTTTCCCGCCTTTGCTCGACTAGTTAAGACCAGTATACAGGCTTTGCTGTATTCTGGGCTGTGTGTAGTTCCTGTGTTGGCCATTGCCTTACTTGGATAGAAGGAAGTTTCTGAGCTCACCAGTGGGAGTGGGGAGCCTTGAGCAGCCTATCTGTCCCTGGGGGAAGTGACCTCAGCACTTGAGCTGTAAATCATTGGTTGCTTTGGACCATTTCTAGCTCTTTTCAAGTTCCCTGTATAAAAATCCACCTCAGGGCGTTTTTTTCTGCCTATATACCCAAGCAGAGCTCCACGTGGTCCTGCAGAGGGGTCCTGGCAACAGAGAACTGAAAGAAGCGACCACTTTCCATATTTAAGTATTTTTTGGCTTTTTTTATCTGCATTGTCCTCTCTGGCTTTCATTTAACTAGATATAACTGTTTTTGTGTCTATCTGCTGATTTCTGAAGTATCTGCACTTAAAAGTAGCATTTTGGTCGACTCTGGTCGATTAATACTGTTTTTTTGTTAATTTAACTGCTGAGGCTGCCCACTAAAGTGTGCTAGCCTGTGTAAATCGATTTTACTGTTTGCTTAATTGCATTTCTGTGTGCTTTCCTGAAAAACAAAAAACAAAAAAATACTCCTTGTTTTCCCGCCTTTGCTCGACTAGTTAAGACCAGTATACAGGCTTTGCTGTATTCTGGGCTGTGTGTAGTTCCTGTGTTGGCCATTGCCTTACTTGGATAGAAGGAAGTTTCTGAGCTCACCAGTGGGAGTGGGGAGCCTTGAGCAGCCTATCTGTCCCTGGGGGAAGTGACCTCAGCACTTGAGCTGTAAATCATTGGTTGCTTTGGACCATTTCTAGCTCTTTTCAAGTTCCCTGTATAAAAATCCGCCTCAGGGTGTTTTTTTCTGGCTATATACCCAAGCAGAGCTCCACGTGGTCCTGCAGAGGGGTCCTGGCAACAGAGAACTGAAAGAAGCGACCACTTTCCAGATTTAAGTATTTTTTGGCTTTTTTATCTGCATTGTCCTCTCTGGCTTTCATTTAACTAGATATAACTGTTTTTGTGTCTATCTGCTGATTTCTGAAGTATCTGCACTTAAAAGTAGCATTTTGGTCGACTCTGGTCGATTAATACTGTTTTTTTGTTAATTTAACTGCTGAGGCTGCCCACTAAAGTGTGCTAGCCTGTGTAAATCGATTTTACTGTTTGCTTAATTGCATTTCTGTGTGCTTTCCTGAAAAAACAAAAACAAAAACAAAAAAAATACTCCTTGTTTTCCCGCCTTTGCTCGACTAGTTAAGACCAGTATACAGGCTTTGCTGTATTCTGGGCTGTGTGTAGTTCCTGTGTTGGCCATTGCCTTACTTGGATAGAAGGAAGTTTCTGAGCTCACCAGTGGGAGTGGAGAGCCTTGAGCAGCCTATCTGTCCCTGGGGGAAGTGACCTCAGCACTTGAGCTGTAAATCATTGTTGCTTTGGACCATTTCTAGCTCTTTTCAAGTTCCCTGTATAAAAATTCACCTCAGGGCGTTTTTTTCTGGCTATATACCCAAGCAGAGCTCCACGTGGTCCTGCAGAGGGGTCCTGGCAACAGAGAACTGAAAGAAGCGACCACTTTCCAGATTTAAGTATTTTTTGGCTTTTTTTATCTGCATTGTCCTCTCTGGCTTTCATTTAACTAGATATAACTGTTTTTGTGTCTATCTGCTGATTTCTGAAGTATCTGCACTTAAAAGTAGCATTTTAGTCGACTCTGGTCGATTAATACTGTTTTTTTGTTAATTTAACTGCTGATGCTGCCCACTAAAGTGTGCTAGCCTGTGTAAATCGATTTTACTGTTTGCTTAATTGCATTTCTGTGTGCTTTCCTGAAAAAACAAAAAACAAAAAAAATACTCCTTGTTTTCCCGCCTTTGCTCGACTAGTTAAGACCAGCATACAGGCTTTGCTGTATTCTGGGCTGTGTGTAGTTCCTGTGTTGGCCATTGCCTTACTTGGATAGAAGGAAGTTTCTGAGCTCACCAGTGGGAGTGGGGAGCCTTGAGCAGCCTATCTGTCCCTGGGGGAAGTGACCTCAGCACTTGAGCTGTAAATCATTGGTTGCTTTGGACCATTTCTAGCTCTTTTCAAGTTCCCTGTATAAAAATCCGCCTCAGGGCGTTTTTGCACTGTTGGGCGCATAGCACAGCAGCGGTTATACAGGTTTAAACTATTTCTGGCTCCGCCAAGTCTGCTCTTCAATTTTTCCCTTAGAAGCTCTACTCAGTCTATTTAGCTGTATATATTAGCACTTGTTTTCGAACTTCTATCCTTAGCAAGCACTCATAATAAAATAAGCACTCTTACCCTAAAGTAAGCACTACAGGCATCCACTACCCCTGTGAATACCCACTTCCCTTAAAGGCACAGCACTCCTTATAATATTCTAGTATGTCGAGTGGTAGACCACTAGCATCCTCTCTTGTTCAGCTGGTTAATCTGGGAATCTTAAGACAATGTTACAATTGTCTCATGTACACAGACAACCCTCTCCTCCTTCCTACTAACACATATACTTGTGAGAGATGCAACTATATAGCCAGACTGGAGGCTGAACTCTCTCAACTCAGGACTGGCAAGACCAGAAAGGAGGAGAAGGTACCCACACCCAAAGCAAAACCGGTCACACATAAAACCACCACTACTACAAACCAAACACATAAGAACACAAAGACATACTCGGAGGCTCTTATAAAAACTTACCAAAACAACAGAGGCCTCCAAAGCAGACACCCAGAAATACACCCCACAAAACGCAACACCTACAACACATACCTCAAGCAACAGGTGTGTCACACAATCACAGCCCCTAAGGCAAAACACTATGCCAGAGACATTAGTAATAGGTGACTCTATAGTCAGACACACTGACGTTCCACTTACCAGGCTGAATAAGGAGAGGGTAACGGTGAGCTGCCTATCGGGAGCAAGGATCCGCCACATTACACACGCACTCAGGTCACTCCAAAGCAAGTACAAGTATGATGCAGTCATTGTCCATGCTGGTGTGAATGACCTGAGATGTACCTCCCTGGACTACATGAAAAGAGACATTGAGGAGCTCTCCGATTATGTAGCCCAGACTGGTATGACCCTGACCCTGAGCAGCATCCTGCCTTCACCAAGAATGATGCCTCAGTACAAAGACAAAATGATCAGTTTTAACAATTGGCTTAATCACTGGTGTCATTCTAGGGGGATCCAATGTCTGTCAGCCTGGGATGACATGCTGGACAGGCCACGTTGCTTCGCAAGGGATGGCTTGCACCTGTCACCACTGGGCTTCCGGATACTGGCCAAGGCTCTTGCCACCCCCATAGTGCCTTTTTTAGGCAATGCTCAAAAGACAAATCAACCTCCATAAAAAACAAAAATGGAAAAAAATTAAGGGTAATGCTGCTCAACGCCAGAAGTCTAAATCTCAAGATGCAGGCACTCGAAGCACTTCTCAGTATGGAGAACATCGATGTCTGTGCAGTAACTGAAACCTGGTTCAAGGCTCCTGAGAGCACTCCAGCGCTACCAGGCTATACCTCATATCATGCGTTTCGGCCTCAAGTTCCAGGCCGAACCACAAAGGAGGGGAGTGTCCATTTTCATAAAGGACACCTACACCTCTCGATTGGTGGCTACCCATGAAGCATCAGAAACCATACAAGTTTTACTCACCATAAGCAAAACTGCCATACAACTGGTCGCATGTTATAGAACACCCTCCCAATCACAGGAATCCCATCAAGCATTCCTGAAAACACTGGAGGATATGAATGTCACACCAAACACCATCATACTGGGTGACTTCAACTACCCCAACATAGACTGGGCCCACTATTCTAGCCCTAACACCCTAGCCCAAAGATTCCTGGAATTCATTAACTCAAATGCTATGGAGCAACTGGTCACTTATCCTACGAGGAGAGATAATATACTTGACCTGATTATCACAAACATGGGGTCCAAATGCTTCGCACCGGATATAAACCCCTCACTAGTAAGATCTGATCATAAACTGATCACGTTGGATGTACATATCCCACCCCCCACCCCCAGAACAAAAGACTACAGTGAAAAACTTTTCAAAAGCTGACTTTGCGCTCCTTAAGTCAGAAATGATATCCTTTAAGCCTACTGGGTTAATGGAAACCACATCCCAAAATGCTGAATCCTTCACAAAAGCCTTCTACGGACATCTCCAAGAATGCATGGATCAAGCAATCCCAACTAAAACCAAGACCCTCTCCACCAAGGGAAAACGCCGGTTTGGTGGACCGGCTATAAACAAACTGTACAACAAAAGAAGGAAGCTAATGCAGGACAAAGCCAAATCCCACAAGGGAAAGGCTTCCCTGATCAGCACAAGTAAAAAACTACTTTCTCTCATAAAACATCTAAAGCAAACTTTGAGAAAAAGATTGCCAAGGATACCAAAGACAATCACAAGGCCTTCTTCAATTATGTCAGAACCTTGGGAGGAAATTCTCAGATATGCTCTGAGTTAGTACACAACGACAAAAATTCACTGACCCTACCGACATTGCCAATATTCTGGCAGATAGGTTCAGTGCAAATTCTCCCTCCCTCACCCCTAAAGATGAAGTAATTATCCCTGCTGAATGTAACCTACCTGTCATCACAGACATACAGGTGAAATCAGCACTCAACAAAGCAAAAACACAGCATCTATGGGACCCGATGGTATCCCCGGTTGCGTGTTACGTGAACTTCAAGATGAACTAAACCCGCACCTAAGAACGCTATTCAATCTTAGCCTCACTACAGGATATGTACCTGAACACTGGCGCACAGCAACAGTGGTCCCACTCCACAAAGGGGGAAATTCTACTGACCCTGGTAACTACCGCCCCATAAGTTTGACCAGCCTGGTCTGCAAGGCTATGGAAAGAATCATCATGGAACTCATAAATGGCGACATTGGGGATCTGCAGACCCTTGATCCCACCCAGTTCGGTTTTGTAAAAGGCAGATCCTGCCTCTTAAACCTGGTTGACTTCTTCGAGACAGTCTCTAGTGCCATTGACGAGGGCAAGGCTGTCCACACTGCCTACTTGGACTTGGCTAAAGCCTTTGACACGATACCACACTCTGGCATCATAGACAAGCTCAGCAGCCTAAATGTAAATCCATATGTCACAAGATGGGTAGCAAACTGGCTAAAAAACAGAACCCATAAGGTCAAAATTGCTGGAGCCATGTCAGACTCAAAACCAGTCACATGTGGTGTCCCACAGGGATCAGTCTTGGGACCACTCTTATTCGGCATTTACTTCTCAGATGTGAAAGCAAATATGGGAGGATTATGGCTGACAAAGTTTGCAGATGACTGCAAACTGGGTGCCATAGTTGATTCACCTGCTGACACACACATCCTACAGAAAGGTCTCACTGAAACGGACAACTGGTGCCGGAATCATGGCCTCAAACTTAACGCCAAAAAATGTATAGTCATCCCCTTTGGGAAAAACAAAGTACCCACAAATTATCACGTAGATAATAACCCACTGAATACAGAAGAAGTAATCAGAGACCTGGGGACTCAAGTCGATAGTGACCTCTCCTTTGACAACCATGTTGCCAAAGTGGTCAGAAAGACATTCTACCTTGCCCATCTCATCATGAAGGGATTCTCATCCAGATCAAAGGAGGTCATTGTACCTCTATATTCCTCCCTTGTCAGGCCCATGATTGAATATAATGCTCCATTTGGGATGTATCTCACCCGGCACATGCAACAACTGGAAAGACCCCAGAAGTACCTCACCAAGAGGATCATAGGTCTCAAACATGTGCCTTATCCAGCTAGATTAAAGAAACTCCAGCTCTATTCAGTAGCATACCGCCTGCTCAGAGGTGATTTGTGCCTAACATATAGGGCCATGTCCAACCAAGAACTGATGGACATGCTCCATCTCAAAAAATCCAAATCCACCAGAACCACGCGAGCTAAAGATTTCAACCTCTGCACAAATATGAATAGGACATGCTGGAGGGATAGATTCATAACACAGAGGTTACCCATACTCTGGAACAAAATCCCAGTTCATGTGAGACAGAGCCCTTCATTGGCACTGTTCAAGAAAAATCTCGATGCATGGATGGGAGATCGCAAGTTTACCCCAGGAGTCACCTCAGTATCACTACTAGACAGAGGTATAGTTTACTAAATAATGGGGTCCCACATGTGTCACTACTAGAGAGGCGCAACTATATAATACGGGGTGGCGGAAGCCACATCACTGTTGGCTAGGCTTATAAATGCCCCCGGGCAGATAGCCTAGTACACTACTATGAAACTATGAAACTATAGTAAGGAGAAGAAGGTCATGTATACAGGACTTACATGGAGATTAACAGAGAGAAAGGTACACGTGGGTTTAATCAATGGGCCTTAGTCTGAATGGGAATAGATGATTGCTGTTATTTGGACTTATTTTAACCACATTTTCAATCAATGTTAATTTTATACTGTGGAAATAGGGGGTAAGAATATTTTCCACTTATTTCTAAGGCTGAGAGTCACAATACTTAGAGAAGTGGGGGTGTGGGGGCAAACTTCCGCCTTGCAAAAATATTTTTGCTTGTGTTTTGAGTAAAAGTTAGCTGTCCCAAGTGTTGACGGTATTTTTGCAATGCTGTACTGTGCCATCACAGTAACTTCAATTAGTTACCACAAATCCATAAAAAAATCCCACAAAGAGAAAATGTGTTTAATCAAACAGTAGAGTGAAATGGAAACACTACATGTTTTCATTGAAAACAGAATGTTTCTGGGTGATACTTTCAAAATCTGGAAACATAATGAATTAAACTGATAAAGTACAATAAATGGCAGGGACATTATGAGGATACATTTAGAAATGATTAAGGAATCACATAATAAATTTGCTGGACATATATGGTAGCTATTGAAAGGCAGATGATCTGAAGTGTTACAAAAGGAATGAGATATCAGAGTAGAGATGGTGAATGTGTTAACATTGGTGTGTCAAGAGAAGCAGATAATGCAGAGGTGTTTTCTTCAATCTCAAGATTATATAACAAGTATAATTGCTCATTTGTCTTTTCTATTCTGCATTACTTAAAGGAGAGAAGAACTGATTTTTTTTTATTTTTGTAATGTAATTTTATTTTTGTGATGACACAATAAAATATCCCAACTCATGTTTTGAATAAGTGCCACGGGATCTTTTACAGCCACTGGAGACAAAACCAATACAAGAAAATGGGAATTTACTTTAATGCCACATCTTGGGGATGGAACCCCAGGAGTGCAGAACCCCTTATGATCACATTGTCAGTATTGGAATACAAATACAAACAGGTAATGTAGGAGTAGAAACCACAATCTTTTGATCTTCTTAGCATCAAAGGCAAGTATTGTACCTGCTGAGTCACTGAGACAGTTTAGAAACTTAGCGCAAGGTGTGACTAGACTGTTGTAATGCACACAGAGGTCTCAGGACTCAAACCTACTATTAATAGCCGTCAATTATTTAGCATATAGTGTTCTTGGATGTTTATGATCAGTTTGGCATTGATACAAACGTTAAAACATAAAAAAGACAGAAACAATTGAAAGAGAATCACTAGGAAGGTTCTATGCCTAAGGAATCAGTCCAATGTGGAAAGACTAAGAATACCGAATCAGTGCAATCTTTTCTATAGAAGATGGAGGGGAAACATGATTCTGGAATACAAGCCACACAAAGATGAAACATACTCTTGGCAAACATCAAAGACTGCTGCAATATTTATTTCTTAAACTCTAATTGTGCCCCGACTCAGAAATGGGGTCCATTCCTGTCATGGTATTAGAAACCCAAAGCATTTGGAGAAATTAAAAAGAGACAGAAAATAAACAAGATGCACTGATATCAATTGGCTACTAGCTGAATGTGGATTTACGTATTGTTAATCAGGTATCTGTTATAAGTTCCCAGATTATATGTTTTTTCCCATCAGTAAGGCATGGGCAGAAATTATGACACATGACACATGCACAAGATATTTACTTATAATGAAACACTTTACATATTATGAAAATTATGTTAAGCTGCAAGCAACTCTGAAATCTATAGCTGCTGAAAAAAACAAACTCAAACTGTGTTAACTAGATTACTGTAACAACACATTCTGAAGTTCAGTCTTGCACTGTTGAAGCAATTTAGCCCTCTTTTTTTCTAGCCAGTCTTAACTATATGATAACTGCTCTCTTGACCAGCCCTGTGGCACAGAGGAGTAAAGCCCTTACTGCATCCCAGGTGACCAGAGTTTGATTGGTGACAAGGGCACTGGAGGGGCTACAGGTGGTGGATTTGGGAGAGCAGCTGGTGTTGGCTTGCCTATCCCAAGTGGGAGAAATTCAGCCAAGGCTAGCTGCAATAAAGCAATGTTACAAGCCTGGTGAACTTCATGTTGTAAAAACAGTGTGATGCTTACGGAGAGGTTATGCATGCACTGAAGACTACATACTTCTCTTAAAGGCAATCAGAGAGCTTGCAAGCTGTCACGGGGTGTCAGGAGATAATGAGCACTCCCTAGCATCAGTACAATATGCTGAATCAGCATCCTTCATCTCCTCACCATTGGTTCATAGGATGATACTAGGTTATTGGCCCGAAGGCACTTATAAGCCTAGCCAAGAATTTTGCCCATGGGTCAGATGGGGCCCAGGGGAGGTTAAGGCGAGTCTGGAGGACCCAGCGAATTTGGAGAGGAGCTGGGCAGCTGATGGTCAGCTGTGAAGAAGGGAAAAAAAGAATTTGGACTCTTGCTTTTCAGTGCACTCACAAAGGTAACAAGATGGCAACAGAGAAAGGAGAGCATCAGTACCCAGACTTGCAAGAAGATTCAGAGTCAGTAACAGTGAAAAGTTGTGGGTACTGCTAGAATTCCCAATACTAGCCTATTCACACCATAAACAATTATTAGAACAGTTATTATACCAAGAAGAAAGTTTGAATATGTGGAAATAATGCTGATTTGACAAAATTTGCAAGAAACAGAACTGCAAATGGACAATATCTCAAAGCAAATGCAGGTAAAAACAGGCAGATATTAAAAGTTTTGTATATCTGGCAAACTAGAAAATGAGGAAGGTAAATATCTAATTTCTTTTTTGTAAAACCGTCTTCCAGTGATTTTAAAAAGGGACTTTGATTTACTATAGACTGAAAGATCACACTGTTTACTGGCACCAAACCCTTTAGAGAAGAAGGACAGGCCCAGACCCGAGGTAGTAAAATTCTTAACATTCATGTAAAAAACTATGGTGAAAGTAGTGTGTCTGGCAGACGCCTCTATTACAGTTGGGGAAAAAGTGCCTTTCAGTATGATTACTGAAGAATAAGTGCTGGAAGAGAAAAAAACACTTCACTGATTTGTTTCAGCAGAAAGGTTTAATAACCAGTATTCACTATTTTTATAACCTGTCTGTATGGTTTAACAAAAAGATGCATATATTTCAAGAGTAGGTCAAGGTAGATGGGAGTTCATGCTAGAAGTACAGATTCCCACTTAAAGTACATCAACAAAAACATAAAAATTGGGGGAGATGTTAGATGAGGCAAGTGTTGCAAATACAAGGCAGTGACATGACACTATACTATCTGCCGTGTGTGTGTGTGTGTGTGTGTGTGTGTGTGTGTGTGTGTGTGTAGGGGTGAAACACTATGAAGGACATTGGGCAGAGAGTGTATTGTCCCAGGGCCACATGGGGAGACATGACTACAGTCTATAATGAGTGGAAGCAGGTGACATTGCATATCACTAAGTGAACAATAAATAGGTGTACATAAGGGTGTGGGAGGATGTGTCTATGGGTACAATACAGAAATCAGGGATAGGTGGGTAGGTTATGCTCAGCATCAACTACATATAAACAGGTGGATAAACCCACAGCAGAAGTATTGTTCATAGGTTCATAGGTTCATAGGTTCATACTAGGCTATCTGCCCAAGGGCATTTATAAGCCTAGCCCAGAGTTGTTGTGGCTTTCGCCACCCCTTTAGTTTGAAGAAAAACTATGCCCATTATTTTGCTGTGCTTCTGTCAAGCAGTGACACTGAGGTAATCCCTGGGGTATATCTGCGATCTCTCATCCATTGGTCAAGATTTCTCTTGAACACGGCCTCGGTGCTCTGCCTCACATGTACCGGGATTTTGTTCCACAGCATAGGGAGTCTCTGGGTGATGAATCTGTCCCTCCAGCACTTCCTATTAATAACCGTGTCAAGGTTTAAGTCTCCCGCCCTTGTAGTTCTGAGGGATCTAGATTTTTTGAGGTGAAGCATGTTCATCAAATCTGGGTTTGACATGGCCTTGTATGTCAGGCACAGGTCACCTCTGAGCAATCGGTAAGCGACTGAATAGAGCTGGAGTTCTTTCAGTCGGGCAGCATAAGACATATTTTTGAGACCCTTTTCCTTTTGGTGAGGAACTTTTGGGGCCTTTCCAGCTGCTGCAGGTGTCGGGTCAGATACATTCCGAATGGGGCATTGTACTCAATCATTGGTCTGATGAGTGATGAGTACAGGGGGACAATGACCTCCCTTGATCTAGATGTGAATCCCTTCATGATCAGGTGGGCAATGTAGAAGGTCTTCCTAACTACTTTAGCAACGTGAGTGTCAAACGAAGGTTACTGTCAACCTGGGTCCCCAGATCCCTGATAACTTCTTCTGTGCTCAGTGGATTGCCACCTATATGGTAGCTAGGGGTAACCTTGTTTTTCCTGAAGGGTATGACTATGCATTTCTTGGCATTTAACTTTAGGCCATGGCTCTGGCACCAGTTATCCATTTCTGTGAGACCCTTCTGAAGGATATCTGTGTCAGATGTGTTTTCGACTATGGCGCCCAGTTTGCAGTCATCTGCAAACTTTGTCAGCCATAACCCTCCTGTGTTTGCTTGTACTTCAGAAAAGTAGATGCCGAACAAGAGTGGGCCCAGGACTGAGCCCTGTGGGACACCACTTGTGACAGGCTTTGAGTCTGACATGGCGCCAGCAACTCTGACCCTGTGGGTTCTGTCACTTAGCCAGTTTGCAACCCATCTTGTGATGTATGGGTTTACATTTAAGCTGATGAGTTTTTCAATGATACCTGAGTGGGGTATTGTGTCGAAAGCCTTTGCCAGGTCGAGGTAGGCTGTATGGACTGCCTTTCCCTCATCACTGGCCTTGGTAACTGTTTCAAAAAAGTTAACCAAGTTTAAAAGGCATGCTCTGCCTTTGACAAAGCCAAACTGGGTTGGATCCAAAGTCTGCAAGTTCCCTATGTCTTTATTTATGAGTTCCATTATAATCCTCTCCATGGCTTTGCAGATCAGGCTTGTCAAGCTGATGGGACGGTAATTTCCAGGGTCGATGGAGGCACCGCCTTTGTGAAGTGGGACCACAGTTGCCATGCGCCACTCCTTGGGTACGTATCCTGAGGTGAGGCTAAGATTAAACAGCTGTCCTAACTGCGGGTTTAATTCCTCATTGAGTTCATGGAGCACACAGCCGGGGACACCATCTGGTCCCATGGATGCCGTGTTTTTCACCTTGGAGACAGCAGTTCTCACCTGGGCGTTTGTGATGTTTGGGGGGCTACAATGCTCTGGTATAGATTTCTCTCCTTTTGGGGGGGAGTGGGGGGAGAAGCTTGCACTGAACCTGTCAGCCAGTATGTTGGCAATGTCTGTAGGTTCAGTAATTTTCACATCATTTTGAACTAATTCTGAGCATATCTGGGAGTTTCCTCCCAGGTTTCTAACATAGCTAAAGAAGGCCTTATGATTGTCTTTTGAGTCCTTAGCGATTTTTCTCTCAAAATTTGCCTTGGATGATTTTATGAGAGCTCTTAGTTTTTTACTTATAATGATCAAAGGTGTCTTACCTTTTAAGGATTTTGCTCTATCTTGTAGTAGCTTCCTCCTTTTGTTGTAGAGCTTGTTTATGGCTGGGGTCCACCAGACTGGACGCTTGCCTTTGGTACAAAGAGTCTTTGTTTTGTTTGGGATTGCCTGATCCATGCAGTCCTGTAGGTGCTGGTAGAAGGCATTTGTAAGTGATTCAGCGGCTTGAGTAATGTTTACCGCCGGCTCGGGGGCCTTAAAAGTGACCACACTAGTCTTTAGAAGTGTGAAGACGGCTTTTGAGAAGTTCTTCACTGTGGTCTTTTTTATCTCAGGTGGGGGCGGGATGAGGACCTCCAGTGAGATTAGTTTATGATCTGATCTCACCAGTGAGGGGTATACTTCCGGTGTTGAACATTGTGATCCCATGTTCGTGATGATGAGATCAAGTATGTTTTCACCTCTTGTGGGGATGGTGACTAGTTGTTCCATGGCATTTGAGTTTATGAACTCCAGGAACCTTTGGGCTAGAGTGTTTGGGCTTGAGTAGTGATCCCAGTCTATATTAGGGTAGTTGAAGTCACCTAGTATGATGGTGTTTGGAGATACATTTATCCCCTCCAGTGTTTTCAGAAAAGCTATGTGAGGTTCCTGAGTTTGAGAGGGTGGCCTGTAACATGCTACAAATTGCAGAGCAGTCTTGCCTATGGTTAATTGCACCTGGATGGTCTCCGATGCATCATGCATTGCCACCAACCTTGAGGTGTGGGTGTCCTTGATGAATATGGACACCCCCCCCTCCTTTCTTGGTGTTGTCCGGATTTTGGGGCCGGAACACATGATATGAGGTAAAACCTGATAGTGCTGGGGTGCTCTCAGGAGCCTTGAACCAGGTTTCAGTCACAGCACAGACATCGATGTTCTCCATACTGAGAAGGGCCTCGAGTGCGTGCATCTTGAGGTTGAGACTTCTGGCATTGAGCAGCATTACCCTTAGTTTTTTCCTTTTTTGTGTTCTAGGGTGGTAGGTTTAGAATTTGAGCCTTGCCTAAAAAGGCACTATGGGGGTGGCAAGAGCCTTTGCCAATATCCGGAAGCCCAGGGGTGACAGGTGCAAGCCGTCCCTTGCGAAGCAGCGTGGCTTGTCCAGCATGTCATCCCAGGCAGACAGACATTGGATCCCCTTTGAATGACACCAGAGTTTAAGCCAATTATTAAAGCTGATCATCTTATCTCTGTGTTGTGGCATCATTCTTGGTGAAGGTAGGATACTGCTCAAGGTCAGGGTCATACCTGCCTGGGCTACATAATCACCACAGAATCACCACAGAATACTGTATTCTTACACTTAAGGACATGTTTCTTTACAGATATACATGTATCTGCATGCCCATGTCAGGTAAGCAATGCCTGGAAACATTCACTGTCTAAGTGCTTCTCCCCCTCACATGTGGCATGGATCTCCTGGACAAAGCCCCACTGATATCTAGTATCAGGATCAGATTTGGCAGGAAGTGGCACAGGATTTAAATTATGTGCATGGCCATAGCAGATATCTACAACAGGTTTGATGGATTGTTACTGATATGATATTGTGTCTTTTTTGTTGTGTCTTTCGGCTTTTCCTGGTTAGGGGTCGCCACAGCGGAACTCTGGTCTGCTAATGATTGGCAGTAGATTTTTACGTGCTGAGTTACCAGCCCTGACGCACAACCTTCAAAGAAGGTACACCCATCCATGCATGTCTCCACACAGAAGATGCTTTAGCTGAGAATCGAACAGGACAACGTCTGTGAAAAAGAAATGGCACAGGTCATTCTGAAATATTGTTCCAACACTGATGGCGGGTCAGCTATTTAGAAGCATGTCAATTAGCCTGGGTAGCTTTTTGTGTCCCTTCCTATCAAGGGGAAGGGCTGTCATACCCACAAAGGAAAATTTCATCCCACAAAGGAGACTTCATCTGATGAAGTCTCCTTTGTGGGACAAAAGTGCCCAGTCTCTAAATACATTTTATTGATTTTAACCATTTTGGACCCTCAGTGGTGTTATTTTCATTTGGTTCTGTTCCCACAATCTCCATCAGAAACCTGCGTTAGTCAGAACAAGGTAATGAGACATTATTCCCTGCCCATATCTGAAAAGACATAAGTGCAGACACTGTGCTTAGCAGGTTAAAAATGTAGAAAAGAATTTCTAAATGCAGTCATGCTGCCATGAGTGTTTAACTAGATTAATGTCTGTGTGCAAACGGAAGTGATTCTCCAGTTTCCCTAACTTGTCGTTATTCACAATTGTGTATTTCTTACAGAGAGGACAACAGCACATTATCCTATCACTGTAACTGCATCTTCTACCAAAGTGAATACATATTATATGCTACATGTGCAACCTCAGTAACAGAAAAGAAAAGCAAAGCAGAAAAGTTAAAATGTCAAACTGTGTATGTGAGCTTGCTTGCAGTGAGCGTATTTCCATATACTGTCAATTACAACAGATGACCATCTTTCTTTGTTTTTTAACAATGTAATTCATCGTGACAGCTAAAATTACTTCCACATTGTTCTTGTACAAAACGTAATACCACGCTCATGATCTGGGAGCTGATAATACTATGGAATTCTTGTAAAGACAATTACAGGAGATCGGGTAACAACTCATAAAAGATGCAGACGTGTGATGGCTTTACTCAGTGCTGATCAGATCAAACCGGCTCTGGGGAGGACGGCATCAAAGAAAAGCAAAAAAATGAGCAGAGCAGCACAAATCATCTTGTTTATGTCACAGCATTGGATAGTGCCATACCTCAAAAGATCAAGAACACAGACAGGAGTTTCTAGACCTGTAGCCATGGCAATAGGGAAAAACATCTGTGAAATAATAGAGAACATTGAAAGTATATCATCTACTACAAACAATATTGCCACCACTTGGTACACAGTCACAGTGTATTGAACATATAGTGTATATAATTGATGTGTTTTTGTAGGGGAGCTATAGCTCCCTGCAACCCCCAGTGTGATGGTTCTACTCCAATATACGTCATGCTTAAGTATATTATCTCTGAGGTTGCACCAACTCAGATAAAGGGGTAATAACTTTATATTTTTTTCACTGAGCTGCTATGCCATCTGAGGTAGTATATTTAAAGATTAGGAGTGTAAGGCCAGGTCCCCACATTAGGAATGACACAGGGATTGCAGCCCCTGAGTGAAAATGCTGGAAAACAGCCTTTTCTTGATTCCTTACTGCCAGGGTGAGCTACAGCTGCATTACAATCTGATCTGTAAGTTGGGCTTCAGTAAGCCCAACTTTGAATTTCTAAGTAATCAAGTAATGAACAGAAATTGTTGATGGCACAATAAAGAATGAATGAATTAGATCAGATTAAGATAAATTACAAGAAAAAGAATAATTCTGTATCATCAACAGAGCAGCATAGTTTGGATGCTTTTCTATAAAAAAATACCTTTTTATGGGCTGCTATGATCAGCTGGGCCCATTTATCCACTGTTTTGGAGGCTGTGATCTCCCTGTCTGGAATGTAGGATGGTATTAAATTCAGAAGCCTCTCCAGTATCATCTCAGATCCGTAATCGACATAGTACTGCTCTGAAGCCAGCTCTGCCAGGTCTTCCTCCTGCATAGGAGAAGAACAAACAGTTTGGGAGCTAGGTACATTTGTAGGTTGTAAGTAAATGTATAAACATTAAATGCAGAGATATTAAGTCCCTGACACAAAATTCAATGCAGTATTAAATCTACAAAAAGTCCAAACAACTGCAAGTGCTAATGTCTACAATGCCCAGTTTGTGCAGAAAGCAAAAGGTGCAAGGATCCAGAAAGCCAAATAATCCATTCTCATATTATTATGTCAAAAAGTCTGAACTTCTAGAACATCAAATATACTGCATGTTGCTGTGTCTGCCTATAATGAGAAATTAAAAACAGTTTAGATCCAGGAACATGTAAGTTGAATACTACAATTTTGATAGTACAAAAATAACAATGTTATACTTTCAGTTTCATGCTCAGTGGCTGACCAACAGATTTGCAGATGCATAATGCAACCATCCTATATTCATGCATACACACCTAGCAATTACTCAAGAAGCCACACCTTCTGACCGACATATATACTCAGATGTCATAAAGCATGTTACATAATATAATACTCATGTTTGTGCTTTTTCTGTAAAATCGATGTGGGGAGTAGGAATGAAACATATGCCAGGATGGTAAAAGATTAATTTCATCTGTGACCAGGGAATAAAGCTCATTAACAACATGTAATAGGATGACAATCTGTATTAACACAACACAACACAGCACAGCAAAAGTGCACTGCACAGCATCAACAAATAGTTAAAACTGGGATCCAGTATTCTCTCACAGTGTCCTTGTCTACTCTATTGTGGAATCTCAGGTTTTATTAAACAGCACTGCGGCCAGAGATCTTACTGAGGGAAAGTGCCTTCTTAATAGAATCACTTGAATTATGGTGAACATTCCGAGTAACATGGATGGGTGGCACAGTGGCTCAGTGGATAGTGTTGTCACCTCACAGCAATAGGTTCCCCAATTCGTTTCTTGGCTGGGGTGCCTTCTATGCAGTCTGCATGTTCTCCCTGTGTTTAGGTGGGTTTCCTCCAGGTGATTTGGTTTCCTCCCACATTCCAAAGACATGCAATAGATGGATTGGACACTCCAAATTGGCCATAGGTGTGAGTGTGCATGCGAATGTGTAGTGTGGAAGAATTACCATGACAGGGCTAGCCATACAGTGGTGTAAACCTTGGGTCTAGAAGATTGTCACTATTGAAGTGACTCCCTGGCCCCCACGTGCAAAAATAGGAAAAAGGGATTGTGGATAGATTGATTCTGGGTAACATGGCTATATAAAATGATGGAGAAAACACAGGAAATATCAATTTCTGGACTAAAGAAAGCTAAAGGACTGCAAAAATAGATAAATAACCAGCATGACACATTTAGTAAGCATTAGCAAGCCATGGCAGTGGTTGAAGACAAGCTATCCTTGATTTAACTATTTATCTGCCATCTTATTACTGAAGGATCTCAGCTTTTGGAATGAAGGCAAGAGTTAGCTATTCCAAGCTGTTGCAGACATAACACTTTATGTAACTTAACATTTTATGACACTGGAGTCAATTTGAATGATATATTGTCTGGTCTTGCTAACAAAATTCTGTGTACCAATAAAATGCTTACAGTTGAAATAAGTCAGAATTGCAGCTTCAGAAAATATGTAGTGCATAGTGTATTGATTAAGTTCCAAAAATGTGAAAAAGACAAGCTTGTTAAGAAACTTTCTGATGTTAGAAAGAAGCTTAAAAAGCTTTTGAATAGCCCCTTAAGCATTATTAAGATTAAGTATTGTATAAGAGGCTTACAGCAGACACTGCTGACAGGTAAAGAAAGTGGAAATTTTATAATTTATTGATATATGAAAAAATACAAATATCAGAATAGGTTTTCTCTAGCATAATCATATCAGACATTGCAACTGTCAAAATGGATTTCTGTATTTCAGGCCAGGGACATGGTTGTTTTCTGTGAGGCATGGGTACAACAGTTGTATTTTGCAAGTTTAAATGAAACTCATTATTCTGGTTTGTTCTAAAACAAAGGAATATTATGGAAAACTGCTTGTTGAGAGAATCAGTTAGAAACCTGAATATGGTGCTATAGTTTGTCCTTGCATTACTACAAGTTCAGTAATGAATGCAGACTTGTTTATATAAGTGAAATGACTACAAACATGAGAGCATGGAAAAGCAGAGCAGCTTAATTGTAAAGATGTAACAGAAATGACATTTTCTGAATAATGATTGGACTATTTGACTGTCAATTAAGGATATGAATTGTGGTTGGAAAGATTTTTCAGAAGGTATCACGTGAGCCCAGCCTGTACCTTGCTTCATGTACTTAAGTCTCTTAAATGTTAGTTTTAGATTTTTGTATAAATTTTCACTATGTGTAAATGCAACTTGCTGGAATTCTATTCTGAACAATAAATTTCTTACTTTAAACTGCTTTCATGTCTCAGTGAATTTACTGAAAGTGGACAGTAATAAGGAACATCTTAACTGGCAGAAGCTAATAAGTTTTAGAATTTGTTAGATACTTTGCTATGACACCCATTTATGGAAAAAGTGAGAAGAGGAAAATATTTTGCAGCTATTAAAATCATTAGTTCCACACAAGAATGCTTCTCTTCTGCACATAGTTTGTGTGATGGTAGCACTAAGTATTTCATAGATTCAAAAGCTTGTAAACCACTTTATGTACCTATACTTTTTTTCTGTAACTAGTAGTACATTGAGAAGATACAACTCCATGTCTTACAAATAATTATGATAGGCTCTCTGATCATAATTCTTACTATGTGTTCTTGGCATGAATGTTAAGATTCTTTGCTTCAATTCATTTTCTAGGTGAATTTCTTGGCATTGGCATTCTGAACACATAATTTGGTTATGATCAAAGACCCAATCATAATTCTTTGTGTTATCTATTACCCAAGGGGTTGCACAAAATCATCATGAATCAGTCTCTTTGTGTGTAACTGTCAGGAAGCATATTTGCAAGGGATGTGCTTAGTGCTAGTTACTTTTCTGTAAGCGAAGAGTCTTTTGTATATGGTAGCAAAATTAATGTTTTTCGGAATCTGTTCCTGTTGGTATTTTTGGTGACTGTTATAAAATCAATAAAAGCTAGATATAAAAAAAAAGGATAATCATAGATTATATGAATTTTAAATTGGTACTGACACAGTATGTTGTTTCTAGTCAGTCATGTTAATGAAAACTTAATCATTGGATGATATACATCAAGGTGATTTAATATGCACTGTTGTTACTAGTATGTTTTATGGAAGTTTTCTCTTAGATATAATTGAGAGTTGGAAGAGCTTAATTTGACATTACATTTTCTAAACTGTAGGTGCAGATCAGTTATAATGTTTTCTGCAGCAAAATATTGCAGCCAGTGCATAAGAATAATTTTTCAGTACAGTAATGTTTGCCTTTTCTCAGCTGTTGTATGACTGTAAAGCTCATATATTTTACTGCCTCCATACCTGCTGACCTGCTGACCATCTAGCTGGTTGTTGCGGCTCCACTTATTTATTCCCTACCCAGGTGATAGCCAGTCATGGCACAGCCATCAATCAAGTAGCCATCAGCATACTGTGTGTGTGTGTGTGTGTGTGTGTGTGTGTGTGTGTGTGTGTGTGTGTGTGTGTGTGTGTGTGTGTGTGTGTGTGTGTGTGTGTGTGTATGTGTGTGTGTGTGTGTATATGCCTACTGTCCTTTTTGCACATGCTTGTAGGTGACTGATGCCAAATGGTTCAGAAAGCAATGGGCGGTGATAACAACTTGAAACTTATGTCCACAAGTGATACAACTTCTGAGAAGGCCCTGTACCATTCATGAAATCACCAACAACAGTGTTTTTGCAGGAGACAAGCCTCACTGCACCCCAAACAACTTATATAATTACAATATTATATTACTTTATATTATATTATCTGTACCACCTGCTACTTATGTATACCAACTCCAAGACCACATCCTCTTAGGGAAAAGAGAACTCGCAGAGATACAGCAGTCTTGATCAGTGATCACACGTTAGAGTGTTGGTCACAAGCCTGGTAATCAAGTGGGCACTGCCTTTTCACTCCTGTCTTTCTACTCTCGTGGTCCTTCAACATCTGAGCTGTTAACTGAACCCAGAATATCTTGGTCATATTCAAGGGCTTTATTACTCTATGCATGAGTTGGCTGGAGTTAGTACATTTAAATGAGTGGATGCAGGGGTCACATGTCGGGTTTCCTCCCAGAAAAATATTTATTTTATTTCATTTTTCAGTGATAAAGCAGCTGTATGACTATGAAACTGGTGTCTGGTGTCTGAATTTATTCTGCTCCTTCAGATGCTTTTAATTTGGTGTAGCAGGGTGTAGTGTACCAGCTTTTGTCGGTTTATAATAAATTTGTATGTTGAATGACTAGCAACTAGTTTAGTGTTCTCTTGTCTGGGGAATTAATTCACTTAGCCTAATACTGGGAAGCATATTTTGGATTTGCTATTAATTCAAAATTCTAATATTTTACCTTATTGAAAAGTACTTAAGATAAAGCTTATTGACCACTAACCATTGATTTCTAAGATTAGAGGTCCATAAAATCAAAGTTAAATTTGGTGTTAATTATTGAAGGCTGTAACAGACTAGCATCCTGTCCGGGAGTGGTTATATGCAATTAAAGCATCTGCTTAACAGGACAGAATCTGGCTCAGTCCTAACTCAACTCCCATAGCCAAAGCAAACACCAGAAAATCAATGAATAATAATTAATGAGCCATTTTCCATCTTACTCCAGAAAGCCTTCTTTAAAGATGTCTGCTTTCTAATGTATTTGGCACCAGATATTAATGACAAACTAGAAATTCACTCTAGTATTACTAGTTCTAAAGGAGTTAAAACAGTTCTATTTCAACCTTTCACACAGAAACAAAAACGTGAACCTTGGATTTTCACAAGTGATTTTATGCAGAAATACATCAAAACTCTCTGTGGCATAAACATAACAAACAAGGAGATTTATACATGTATAACATCTCAGTTCATGACAGAAGTACGAATTTGATTAAGAATAGAAGTCATGTTCGTGAAGGAATTAATTATAGTTTTCCTAGTATGATACAAAATTGTTGAGGGGAAAAATTCATAGAATAATAGGCGTCTAATGAAAGCGTGACTATTTTGTGATAAATCCTCATAACATCAAACACAAAACACTGTGAACACACTACCTCTCAAACAACAGTGAGACTTAGAAATATCAGTACAAAGTAAGTTTCCTCCCGTGATGTGCAAGGCTGCATTCCCAGTCACCTGCCGCTTACATATACAAACTCAAAGATTCCTGAAACTAATGGAAATGAGAAATCCACAGGAGGCCTCAGTCTAGAACTTCTTGTAGAAAACCCAGATTTCACACATTAATGATCACACATATTTATTTATTTTTACCAGGGTAGTGTGCTGACCGATTTTAGCCTCAACGTGGGTGAAAAAAAACAGAAATGTAATCAGTAAAAGTAGTTCAGACTAGTTACACATGAAAACTGTATATAAATATTGCTCAACAAGCAGAGTGTAACGTATATGTACATTAATTTATAAAGTAGGTCAACCTTTAGTAAATCTGAAACAGGAGAAGAGACTTAGAAAGGAGACAGGGATTGTGTGTTGGATGATATGGCTTGTGTTGAAGCAGGAACATTCGGCTTGGATAAAGAAGTTCTTTTTGACTTGCATTCTGAATTTGGTGTAAGTGTTGATTTCCTTTAGGTCAATGGACACAGCTTACTAAAGAGTAGGTGCCTGAGAGGAGAAAGTATGTGTAGTGCTGTGGAATTTGGTTAGGGGTAATGAGGGTTGGTCTGGCTTGTGAGTAGTGTCTCAAGCTGTGTGATGATTTTTTTTTTCTTGACTTCTAGCTGCAAGGGGAGTAAGTGTATGGAATCTGAGTATCTTGTGAAGCTGGGATCCTAACAGAAGGCTAGATCTTTTTGTAATGAGTAGTAATTTGACTTTTTCTACAGTGATACAGTGATGATCACAGAGAGGTAAGTTGTAATGAATTGGCAGATGATGTTAGAAATTGTTTGGAATACTGCAGTGTTTTTCTTAGAGGCAGAAGCAAAAATTGGAAGTCCATATTCAAGCTGAAAAAGGAGAATTTCTTAGCTGATGGCTACTCTGTCTTGTTGGGACAGAAAAGGGGAGATCTTTTTGGCCAAAAAGAGGATGGAGTTTATTTTGGATCACACTCTATGTGCAAATGGAAGTTTGCTGACTGACCAAGCCATAATCCTAGGTATTGGAAGGTGGAGGATTTTTGTATGGAATGGTTGCATAAGTCAAAGATAGATAAAGAATCAGGTGCTTGGTAAATTTTCTGTGGAGCTCCAAAAAGCATAAATTTGGCCTTGAATGGATTGAGAAGTAGTTTATGGTTTACGAGTCATTTGTGGATCTCATGTAAGTCAGACAGGAGTTGGCACTGAATTTTGGTATGAGAGTGACCTGATCGATAAATAATCATGTCATCAGCATAGAAAATTAGTGCAATATGGGGGAGGTCACTAATGTGTCACAAACAAGCCTAGTGGCCACAATAACATGGAAAGGAAAAAGTATTGCATGTTCATATATGTTTAATGTTTATTTTATTTCACCTATTTATTGACCATGTAAGTGCACTGGACAAATTGTATCATTTCATGGGTGGCCTCGGAGCAGTATTAAGTGAGTCACACAGTAGGGAAATACAGATGAAAGGAATTAAACCCTATAACCAGAGCTTTAGTCCTCTGTGCTAACTGCAAATAAAGGTGGAAGGAATGAAACCCTGTACCCTGGGCACAGAAATCAGCTCATTAACAGCTCAGAGTTTTAGTCCTCTGCGCTATCATGTACCAGTTTAGACAAATCATTTGTGGCCGTCATCTTGATCAGATATTTCAAGAAGGGCTAACATCATTGACCATTTTCCACTGCTATGGAACTGTGTGATGGAACATTTGGCTACACTGCACATTTGTCAGTGGATATTGTTTCAGTGAAGAAAACAGTAATTTATTAATTAGAGAACTTGGAGTTAATCATTTAAGGAAGGGCTACAGAGGGTGCAGCCCTCTGCATAGAAGTGGGTCTTTGCTCTTCTCCCAAAATATTTATTTTTGATTTTTGTTGAAAGCCATTTGGATGTGTCATGGTTGTTCAGAATGACTTTTGATGAAGAGATATTTGTGGAATTATACAAAACCACAATTGATCTTTGTGTTTTTGAGTGTTAGTGCTTTGTTGTCTGAAGTCTTCATCAGAATTCTCTTCTGGTAGTTGCCATATCTAGTTCAACAGCCTCATGCCATCAACATGTAAATAATAAAATGGATCTGCAGGTTTCAAGTTAATTTGTTCATCTTGTTCATTGTGTTTTCAGTTCACTCATTGTAATATTTCATTCAGGTCAGTGGGACAAACTCTTTACCCTTATTAGCTGTTCAAGTTGCCCGTTGTATTTTCATCTTGACACCACTAATTTTTCTACAGTCAAATAATTTCCTTGAATATATATAGTCTTATTTGCTCATCATATTGCCTTGACTGCATTTTAGATTCAGTTATTATGCAAGACGTTTGCAGTGTTTTAAATTAATAATGTGCAGGCCCAAAAATCTCAATTGTCCCTTGTTTTCAAAGGCATCCCTAATTTTAACTCATCATTCTGATTTCTCCCTCCTAAAATATGTGATTCACTTGAGAAAAGGTATTGGATTTCAGTCATGAAATAATGGGAGTCATTAAAATCACAGACTTCTTTAACATCAGAAAATAAGTGCATGTGAATTATAATCTTCATATTCCAGCAACTTTTAAAATCAATAGGACTCAAAATTAAAATTCTTTCCATAATTTGAGATGTATGTCCTTGAGTACGTATGGCTATTTCTCTGATTCTGGAGATAAGAACTTCAGCACTTTTTGTACCAAAACATAACTATTTTTTTTTTTTTTTTTTAGTAATAGCATCTGTAATTTCATTTATGACAACAAAGGACACTAAATCTGTAACAGAATATAAGAACTCAGAAGTAATCCTTGACAATTAGACCTGGTCACCAACATGGGAAATCGATGCTCCACACCTATGGTCACCCCCTCGTTGGTCAGGTCAGACCATAAGCTAATCACCCTTAACATCCACATCCCACCCCCACCCCAACCCCAGTAAGGAAACCTCCATAAAAAACTTCTCCAAGGCCAACTTCATGCTACTCAAGACAGAAGTTACAAACTTCATGACACCCATGCAGACGGGAACTGAAAGTTCGACTGCTGAGTGCTACACTAAGGCACTATACGAGCACATCCACTCATTCATGAATCGTCCCATCCCAAATAGAACCAAGATGTTCTCCTCCAAAAAAAGGAAGCTAATCTGGTGGTCCCCTGCCATAAACAAACTTTACAACAAAAGGAAAAAACTGTTGCAGAAAAGAGGAAAATCCCAGGATGCAAAAACCTCCCTTACCAGCCTCAGTAAGAAGCTGAGATCCCTCATAAAAATCCTCCAAAGCTAGTTACGAAAATAAAATTGCCAAAGATTCCAAAGACAACCACAAGGCATTCTATAACTATGTCAAGAATCTAAATGGCAATGCTCAGATCTGCTCTGAGCTACAACAGAATGGCATTAAATATACTGATCCCAAGGATATTGTCAATATCCTGGCAGATCGATTCAGTGCCAACTTCACCCCCCTCTCACCCCCTAAATGGCCCATCTCAATAATGTAAGATTGCCAAATTCTGGTAATAATGGCCACAAAGGTAAAAACGCACTCTCCAAAGCTAAGAATACAGCATCCATGGGACCAGATGACATCCCGGGCTGTGTACTACATGAACTACAAAATGAACTGGCACCTCACCTAAGTGTCATGTTTAATCACACCCTCACCTCAGGCTTCATGCCCACTGAGTGGCGCACAGCTACAGTTATCCCACTCCACAAGGGGGGATCCACCTTGGATCCCGGGAACTACCGCCCCATCAGTCTGACAAGCCTGATCTGCAAGGCCATGGAATGTATTATCATAGAACTTGTAAACAAACACATTGGTAACCTTAAAACACTGGACCCCACCCAGCTTGGGTTCGTGAAGGGCTGATTTTGTCTCCTGAACCTTATTGACTTCTTTGAATCAGTCTCCAGAGCCATGGACGAGGGTAAGGCAGTCCACACAGCCTATCTGGACCTTGCCAAGGCCTTTGACACCATCCCCCACTCTGGAATCATAGATAAACTTACTAAGATGGGCATTAATCCCTACGTCACTCGATGGGTTGCCAACTGGCTTACTGACAGACTCCACACTGTAAAGGTAGCTGACTCCAAATCCAGCTCCAGACAAGTGACAAGTGGAGTACCTCAGGGTTCAGTCCTGGACTTCTCTTGTTTGGCATCTACTTCTCTGAAGTACAGGTCAACACTAAGGGACTCTGGCTAACAAAATTTGCAGATGACTGCAAACTGGGACCCATTACTGAATCCCCAAATGATGTGGATATTCTACAAAAGGGCCTTACAGAAACAGATGCTTGGTGCCAGAGCCATGGGCTCAAGCTGAATGCCAAGAAATGTATAGTTATCCCCTTTGGGAAAAACCAAGTACCCGTGAATTACCACATAGGTGGCAGTACACTAAACACCGAAAGTGTGATAAGAGACTTAGGGACACAGGTGGACAGTGGTCTCACCTTCAATAACCATATCACCACAACAGTCAGGAAATCCTTCTATGTAGCACACCTTATCACTAAGGGCTTTTCATCCAGAAAAAAGGAGGTCATTGTCCCACTGTACTCATCCCTCATTAGACCCACTATAGAATACAATGCCCCATTTGGTATGTACCTCTCAAGACATCTGCAACAGCTGGAAAGGCTTCAGAAATACCTCACTAAAAGAATCACAGGCCTAAAGCAGATGCCCTACGCTGACCACCTTAAAAAACTTCAGCTATACTCTGTTGCATATTGTCTACTCTGAGGTGATCTCTGCTTAACATACAAGGCCATGTCAAACCCAGAGCTGTTGGACATGCTACACTTAAAGAAATCCCAATCCCTCAGAGCCACACACTCCAGGGATCTAAATCTTGTCATCACAATGAACAAAACATGCTGGAGGGATAGGTTCCTGACCCAGAGACTCCCCATACTCTGGAACAGACTTCCCATACATGTCAAGCAGAGTGCCTCTTTGGCCCTCTTCAAAAGGAACCTTGATGATTGGATGGGAGAAAGGAAATTCACCCTGGGGATCACGTCAGTCGCCCTGCTAGACAGGGGTCCAGGGAAGTAAATAGTGTGGGATGAAATAGCCAGGGAATTGTTATGGTTAGGCTTGTATAGGCCCTAGGGCCGATAGCTTAGTACCAACCTATGAACTTATGAACAGCTGTTTAACCATTCCATGCACAAGTTATGCTATGATATGTATAAAAGTGAAAGTCATGTACTTACCAAAAATCAGATTTCCATGATCTATGTCCATCCACTTCAATAATGAAGGACTGGTCACTACAGGTCATACCATAGTCAGCATTATCTCATTTCCCACAGCTCAAGTTCCCCACCTAACTTTTACATTTCTCCTCACTTTTCTCCATACTCCAGACAGAATTTCATTAAATGCAGCCAAGAAGCACTTTTGTTAAGTAAGGAATGAATTGTAGCTTTACCTGTGCAGACCTTTTTACTAGAGACATAGCAATAGGTAATGTGGCTAACAGTCACCTAGACAATTTAAATTTATTTATTTAACATTTATTTACCAGAAAGTCCAACTTGGAATGAGCCAGTAAGCAAAGGAGGCCCTGGGAGGAATGCTCCAGACGCATGTCTTTGTAATGTGGGAGGAAACCGGAACACCTGGAGGAAACCTACAAGAATGCAGGGAGGACATGCAGACTCCACACAGAAGGCACTCCAGCCAAGAATCAAACTGGAGAACCTCTTGCTGTGAGGTGACAATGTAAACCGCTGCACCACTGCATCATTTAGAGATTTTTTTATCCATCCTTTTGGAGACAAAAGAGATGAAGAGATGGGTATCCTTTCTGAAGTATTTTTGTTCTCTATAGGTAGAATCTAAGCTGTCTATGGACATCAAGGCAATTTAGTTTGTATTCAAGTTTTGTTTGGATACTGAGGAAAGAAAGCAAGTAAACGAACAGATTGTTTAGGACTGGGCTCTGAAACATTGGGTTGGTTCATAGAGTGACCCCATCTTTATGAAAAATTACGTAAAGAGAGCAACATGAGAGAGCATGCAGTTCTGAAACCCTCCTTGATGATGTAGTAGCTACTAGAAATGAGTTTTGCAGAAAAGGTATTTTAGGTCAGACATGACTGTCAGTTTATATGATAGTTGAGTGAGTCTCTCCAAAATGAAACTAAGATTCCATGGAGAGATGGGACCCTAAAAAAGAGGTCATAGCAGGAATGCACCTCTTAAAAAAGCTTTGAAATGTTTTGTGTTGTAAGAGAACTAGAATTAATCCCTTGCTGAAAGTTAGAAATGTCTGCTAAATGAACTCTTACATTAAATAAATTAGTCGGGAAAAGAATAACTGAATGGGTTGGGGCTGTAAACAGGTCTAAACCCTGATGAGTACCTCACAGGGAAAATTGTTTTCCATTTACCTTTGTAATTTTTTCATGTCTGAGGGTTTTTGGGCTGCAGTAAGGATATAGACCACCCATGGTGGGAATGAAGGGTTCCTGGACATTAGGGGAACTGGAGAAACCAGTCATTTAGGTTAAGAGAACACTGGTTTTGGTGAGGTTTGGGATGAGTTAAGAGGTTCAGAAGTGGCTTTAAAAGCAAAGACTTCTTTTTCAGATGAAGCTAAAGAACAGAACAAATACTTACCAAGGCCTAAAAGAGCCTATGAGTATCACAGTTGTTATGTACAACTTGACTTTCTGTAGAAATTTCATTATAAGGGGAAAAGCTGGGAGGGTGTAGAGAAGGCCCAAAAGCCAATAACAGTATAGAGCATCCTGGGGAGTCTGTATCTGTGGAAGGACAAGAGAGGAAATATTGCTGCATTTGGTGTTTGTCAGGGTACAAAATGAATGCAACAAGACTTCTACCAGCAACATAACATCACTGTTCCATTAGCCAGAATGAGAGATCATTCATGTGGCATCAGGCAACTCCTCCTGAGGCTGCTGCAAGTGATTTAGCTTGACTAGGTGTAGATCACAGTGTGTGTACACTATGTCTTTAAGAAGCATGACAGGTTGTGCCTGCACGTATAAATTCCAGACATTTGCAATCCCTAGTGCCATTTTGAGAAGCAGCCAGTGTGTAAGCCTGTATGATCACAGCAGTTAGTTTGCATATAAGTTACTTAGTCATAGTCAAATAAGCTTTACAGTAATGTGTTTGTATAGAATAAAGCTGCTTAAACAGAACCCACAAAGACTTGTTTATTCGTGTACCAACATGAAAGTAACATGGTGTCAGAAGTGGGATTGAAAAGAAGAAAACAGTTGGAGCCATGAGATGTAAAGGCAACAGCGAAGGTTAAACCAAGAGAAAACAGTGCGAACATAACCAGAAGGAATTAAAGGGAATGAAAAGCAACACCAATTATTTACTCAATTAAAGATGGGAAAGAAAAGGCATTACAAGGGCATAAACCACATTATCAGGCAAGCGGAAAGCTCTAAAAGTTTGTTAACTAAAGAAAATGTTTAAGACAAAAGTGTTTGATGAAACAAATGTGTTTCAAGACAAAATTAGCATGTTAAAAGTATAAAATGAGCATGTTTAAGGCAGAAAGTGTGTGTTTAAGGCATAGCTAGGCATGTTTAGAGTAAAAGGAGCAAAAACTAAGTACGCTGGGCATAAACAAGGAAAAGGGTTTACGCGAGTACAAAGAATAATAATAAGAAAAGAAAAGGGGCACAGCACATAAAAATAAAGAAAGGTGACTGCTATATTGGGCAAAGTGCTGCATTTGGCCATAACCACAACTTTGTTTGGTATCAAAAAAGTAAAGTCATTCAAAGTATCTCAGAGTGTGTAAAAGTGCTTACAGTGTGTGCTTATTACTGTGCATGCATTTCAAAAAGTTCACTGTGTGTAAAGTGCAACTATCTCGTGTAATTCAGTTGAAGCATAATTGTTTGAAGAAAAGTTCTTGTGCTGGGTGTGGCTGTTCACAAAGTGCGCCATTACAGAGTGCTTCTTTTCCTGTAAGGAGTTGCCTGGCAAGGTGCTGCCATTTTGGGAACATTTCAGTGTACTGCATCTAGCCATTCACAAAGTGCACTTACCTCAAAAGACATTGAATTTGGGAAACCAAAATCTGATTATTCGCATTGTGCAATTGCTAACAAGTTTCTTGTATTAAAGAAAGGTGTTTCTTGAAAAAGATTACAACAGTGTTATGGTGCTCGTGAATTGTTTACTTGCATTGCAAAGTTCTTGAATGTTTCTTAAGCGACGACTTTAATAAGTGATAATGCATGACTGTTCCATGCCTGCCTTTATCGATACATTTCCAAGCAATTACTTTAGCATTTTAGCCATTACCAATTTTGAAAGCCAACAATTTTAGATTTCTGCCTGTACTTATCAAAATTTCATAAAAGTATCACAAAGTCTGAGAAACTATTCAATTGAGCTCCGTAACGCAGTAAATAAGTTGAAAAGTTATTCCGCTGAGCTCTGTAAAGCATTGAGAAAGCTAAAAAGTAATTTTGCAAAGTACAATAAAGCATCGAGAAACTTAAAAAACTATTCCATAAAGCACAGTGAAGCATTAAGAAATTTGAAAAGGTATTTCGCAAAGTGCAATAAAGCATTGAGAAGCCTGAGAAGTTTATTTCGCAAAGTCCAGTTAATTGAAAGTACTACGTGGTTATTCATTCGCACAGTACCGATAAGCACAAAGAAAGAAAGTGCAGATATAAAGCAGAAGAACATTAGCAAAATTGAGTGTTCATGCAATTACTTATGTGTGTGTATATGTATATATATATATATATATATATATATATATATATATATATATATATATATATATGTGTGTGTGTGTGTGTGTGTGTATATGGGTTACCGTCATTTGATCGACAGCCCATTTGACTGAAACCCATTTGATCGAAATTTCATTTGACTGACAACTAGTACTTCAGTACACTTTAAGGCAAATAAAACAGATTTGTCCCCTTCCCCAATGTAGTGCGACCCTGGAGTTGGTATATATAGTTAGGGGAGTGTGGGGGGTACAGCTCCCCACATTGGAAGGTGTGGAGATGAAGCCCCCACCTATTTTGGTTTAAATTCTGTACTTTTTTGTGTTATTTTCTTCTTTTAAATGAAACTAGGTGGGGGGGGGGGTTACTGAAGTACTAGTTGTCAGTCAAATGAGCTGTCGATCAAACTGGTTTCAGTCAAATGAAATTTCGATCAAATGAAGGTAACCCATATATAAATATATATATATATATATATATATATATATATATATATATATATATATATATGTGTGTGTGTGTGTGTGTGTGTGTGTGTGTGTGTGTATATTTGTATGTATTTGCAAGACCCTTTGCTGGTATGTGTTAATATGGCAGATGGATTTAGAAAACCACAACCACTTGTGTTTGACCAGAATACTGCAGAGAACTGGAGAATATTTGAACAGGAGTAAGATATTTTTATACAACCAGCTTATGCAGATAGAGATGCATGCACAAGGGCATTTATTTTGCTGAATCAAGCAGGATCTGAGGCTATAAAAAGAGAGCGATAATTTGTATATGCACCAGCTATATATGAAGGTGAAGGTGCAGACTGCCATAGTGTTGTGCAAGCTGAATCCAGAGAAGACACAGAGTGTTTAAAGCATAAGTTCAGAGAAACGTGCAACCCCAGACAAACATTACATTAGACAGGCATTTTTTTACACAAGAAATCAGAAGCCAGGGAAACATTTGCAGCTTATATAACTGACTTGAGGAACAAGGCCAAAATGTGTCAGTTTGGTGACTTGAAAGATGAGTTGATAAAGGATAGACTTGTATATGGTATTAATAGTGCTGCAGTGAGGAAGATTTTGCTTCATGACAGTGATTTGACATTAAGCAAAGCAATAGAGATTTGTCAGATCCATGAGATGACAGAAAGGCACACAAACATGTTTACAAGTGACAAGAGAATAGTTTCAGTAAGCTCCAAAGCAAATGTAGACAGTATGCGACACGTGGCAAGCAGAAACAGGCCTAAACAATGGGCAATCACAGAAATTCCAAAGAAGGTGCCAAGTTTTCCAGAAAGTTCTTGAAGTGCAAGCTCCACTACCATCTTAATGTCATACAAGCATGAGTCAGCAAAACCCAAGTCTAGCTTTATTGTTAACTGTCGAAATTGTGGTACAAACCATGAATCTAAGAGAGAAATGTTTAGCATATGGTTAGCAGTGCCATAAGTGTAAGAAAATTTTGCAAATCAAGTAAGTCTCACAAAGTTGTAAAGAAATGTTGTACAAGAAACCAGGTTCATACAAGAAAACCTGTCGATCAAATGGAGCCAAAACAATCAGTTTTCTACATGGATGGTGTGTCAGTATTTGGAAAAAGAGTTGACGCAGTAAACTTATCGAAACGGAGTGGTGTTTTGCATAGTTTAGATCAATTGGAAATCCACAGAGCTCAAAGTAGACACTAGATCAAAGTGCATTGTTATATTAGCTGATACATTTGCAAAAGTGAGAACCAACGAACAACTCAGTGTAACCAGCAGTGCGAGACTTGTCGCGTATGGAGGTGAAGAAATTCAAACAGAAGGTTCAGTAATACTTCCATGCTATTTGGCTGAGAACTGTTACAACTTATTATTTTACATAATCTGAAGACCAGTGCAATCTTTACTAGGTCTCAAAGACAGTCTGACAATGAATCTGCTTTCTTTTGCTAAAGAAGTTCATCATGTCTGTGCAGTTCCAAGTACAAGTTTTTCAAAAGCCATTTTCTCAGAGTATGCTAATGTTTTAGATGACAAGTTGGGCAAGCTTCCATTTGTGTATTCTATGAAATTAGACCTTGAGGTCACTTCAGTGGTCAAACCAGCAAGAAGAGTTCCAGTAGCTATGCAAGATAAAGTCAAAGCTCAGTTGGATAAGATGGTGCAGCAAGATGTGATTTGTCCAGTCACAGAACCAAAACTGAATGGGTGTCATCCATGGTAGTTGCTCACAAGAAAGGCTCAGATGAAATCAGAATATGCACAGATCCTGGATATTTGAACAAAGCATTAAAGAGGCCATATCATCCAATGTGCACAGTTTAGAAAGTCGCAGCTCTTAATCCAAATGCCACTGTATTTTCTGTTTTGGATGCAAAGAGTTAATTTTGGCTAGTGATGCTTGATCGCAAATCCTCATTTCTAACTACTTTTAGCACCCCATTTGGTAGATACCAATTTCTATGGATTGCCATTTGGAATAAATTCTGCAAATAAAGTCTTTCAGCATGCAATGGAACAAATTTTTACAGGTTATCCTCGTGCCATAACAGTAGATGATCTACTAGTTGGAGGCAATGGTGAAGCAGGGCATGACAGAATCCTCAAGAAAGTTCTAGACAGAGCATGTGAAGTACATTTGAAACTCAGTCCTCTTAAGTGCAGATTCAGACTTCCAGAAGTGACCTACGTGGGATATTTGTTTACAAGTACAGGCTTAAAACCTGACCCAACCAAACAAACAGCTAATTTAGAGATGTCTGCAACAGATAATGTGTAGAGTTTACAGCATTTTCTGGGCATGGTCAACTATTTGAGCAAGTTCATACCAGATTTGAGTGAGTTGACAGCACCGGTAAGACAGCTAACATGAACAAATGTTGTATGTTCGTGGTTACATCATCAGGTTACATCATATCAAGGCGTTTGATGACCCCCCCGACGTTAAGGTACTATGATGTGAATAAACCAGTTGTCCTATCCTGTGATACTTTTTATTTTGGCCTTGGTGCAGTTATTGTATAAGAGGGCAGACCAGTAGCCTATGTGTCTAGTACACTTAAACTGAGATGCATTATGCTCAGAATGAGAAACAGCTTCTATCAATAGTTTTTGCATCTTTCAAGTTTCACAATTATATTTATGGTCGAGCTATCCAAACTGAAACTGATCATCAGCCTCTAATTACTATTCTAAAGAAACCTATGCATTCTACTCTGGCAAGACTACAAAGAATTATGCTCAAATTGCAAAAGTACAATTTCAAAATGGTGTAGACTAAAGGTAAATTTCTTTATCTGGCTGATACTTTATCCAGATCGCCTAGATGTACAGTAGAGCAGCTTGATGCTGAAAACTTTGACTTTGATGTGTTGTCAGTGCGTAATTTTTCCACCACTAGACTTGATGAGTTGAGAGATCACACTATGACTGATTCAATTTCACAAAAGCTCAATCACTACATCAGTGTTGGATGGCCATCAAAACAATTTAGTGTATCACCTGAGGTGCAATCATATTTTCCCTACAGAGATGAATTTTTGATGGAAGATGGTATTATCTTCAAAAGTCCTACAATTGTTGACTCTGCTTCATTACAGCATGAATATATCCAGATTTTGCTTCGTAGCCACCCAGGTTTATTATCCACTAAAGGAATGGCCAGAGAACTAATACTTTAGCCTTCATTATCAAAAGACATTGATGGCGTTCTTGTTCGATATGTAATAGTACCAGAGCACATTTGCAAAAAGAACCACTTCAGCTAAATCCAATACCTGAACTTCCTTGGTCTGCTGTTGCAACTGATATCTTTGAATGGAATAATCAACACTATTTGGTTTTGGTACACTCTTACGCAAACTGGTTTGCGATTGATCTGCTACCAAACTTAACCTTAACAGCTGCTATCACTAAGTTTAAACATAATTATTCAGCTCATGGTAGTCCTCACAAACTTTATTGTGTCAATGGTACTCAATTTACTAGCCAGTTGTTTCAGAACTGTGCAAGAGAATTGGACTTTGTATGTCACTAGTAGTCCTGAATATCCTCAAACAATGGTCTAGCTGAACGTGCAGTACAGAGTGCAAAGCAATTACTTGAAAAAGAAAGGTGTGACAATACCGAATTATGCTTGAATTTACTTAATCTCAGAAATATACCTCGTGACGATATTCTTGGCTCACCTGCTCAAAGACTACTTTCCAGGCAGACAAGAACTACGCTGCCTATTTCACCAAATTTGTTGAAGCCTAACTCTAAGAACAATAAAACCATCAAGGCTCAGTTGTTGAACAAGTGTAATATCCAGAAATCTAGTTATGAGAAATCAAGCAGATTACTTTGTTCATTGAGGGAAGGAGAGACGGTATGAATCCAGGCAACAAAAGGTTTTCATCTAATAGGATAGATAACAGGCATCTGTGCCAAGCCGAGATCTTATTGGGTAAACTCCACGGGTGTAGACTATAGGAGGAATCACCGACATCTTCTTCCTGTACCAGCATCATTACCATTGCAATCACAACATTGTATCTGTGATGCAGAGTCAAAATCAAACACTGAGTTAGACATTGTTTCCAGACCAGTTTGTGTTCAAAAGTCTGATGCTGTTCCAGAGAGTAATTCAAACATTCCACAGGTCAACCATCTTGCAGACACTGTTCCAGTTACTAAAACTGATTCAAAATTTTATGTCACATGATATGGACGAGTTTCTAAGCCTAGTGTGAAATACACAGCAATGTGGACTTAATTGTATATACATGTGTACCTAGTACTGTATAATGCATGTCTCTAGATTATTTGTGATTTCTGCATGCTAAGTATCTCATGACAAATTGCGTGATCTATTAATCAAAGAGGGAGGATGTAGATCAGAGTGTAGCTTGTGTGCTCTATGTCTTCAAGAAGCATGTGAGGCTGTGCATGCACCTATAAATTACAGACACGTGCAATCCCTAGCGCCATTTTGAAGAAGCAGCCAGTGTGGAAGCATGTATGATCACAGCAGTTAGTTTGTACACAAGTCATTTAGTCATAGTCAAATAAGCTTTACAGTAATGTGTTTGTATAGAATAATGCTGCTTAAACAGACCCCCATGAAGACTCGTTTATTTGTGTACCAACAAGAAAGCGACACTAGGGATATGCATTGCTCTTAGAATGCATTGTTAGGGATTTTCCCATTCCCAAACCAATATGGCTTCCTGACAGAGGGGGTAGCATCTGTTTTCTCACATTTAAAGTTCACACTTTCAACAAATTGTCTGTGTGAATTGCTACTCCATCCTTGGGTAGGTGGTCTTGAAATGTCTGCAGCATGTTACATTAAGAACTAGCCTCATCTGCAGTACACTGATGTGCAAGACAGCCTCTTGCTGACTCCATTGTCTTTGACCATTCTGCTTTAAACAATAGCTCCTCCCACTTTAGGGTAGGCATACCAAAGGTGACTATGAGTGAGGGTAGAGGATGAACAAAGGGGCATCCTGCTCAAATTATTAGATGTAGACACCACTATAGATTGATATGGCAGGTTTTAGAAAAAGAATGACTTGATCTAAGGGATCCTTCAACTGATCCCTGAGCACAGAGTGTCCACTGTAGAATTCTCATGTGGAACCACAGGCAGGGGATAATGTGACTCATAGCTGCTATAAGCCCAACTACCTTGATAATGAAGGCCACTACTAGTGAATGATGGTGTAAAAGGAGACTGACTGTAGCTTTTATACAAATTATTCTGTCTTCTGGTAATCTGACCAACTTCTAAATGTTGTCTAGATGACAGCCTAGTAACACAAGATTTTGTGACAGCTCCAACCAAATCTTTGCAGTAATTAATGATATTTCCAAGGACAGACAGAGCTAAATTAAGTAGTCTCTCAACTGAAGCAATGATTCCCATATGATATGCCAGTCATCTAGATATGTCAACATTCTGATTCCTCTTGGTCTCATGTGAGATGCTAACACTATTGGGTACATGGTAAACGCATGAGGGGCTGTGGTGAAACCATATGGCAGGACCCTAAATTGGAAATAACTGGCTCCTCCATGGAAATGAAAGAACTTAATGGAAGTCTTGGCTATCTTTATGTGCAGATAGGTATCCTGGAGGTCTGTGGAGCATAACTAGTCTCCCTCTTGTAGTAAAGGAAGAAATACCATGTATTCCTGGAGACTTCAGTCTTGATTAATTGCACATCTCCTATCTTATCTATTAATTGTTGAGCCTCCTCTTCCGCTAACATTGGCATAATTAAGTCTTCTATAATTTATTTATTTATTTTACATTTGTTTACCAGGAAAGTCTGAATGGGTAGTACCCATTTTCAGTGGAGGCCCAGGGAGAAAAGCTCTACATAGTAGAAAATACATGCGAGTTCTTGACAAGATAATAATAATTATAAAATGATACATGACATGGTTTACATATAATAACACATAAAACTCCAGATAGCAAAAAATACATGCAACAAAAAGTTTGCTGACGGATAATAAAAATTATATAATGATACAAGACATAGTTTACATATTTAGATATGAGGTTCTAATATAATAGGTAGTGGTGATGTCAAGTTTACTTAAATATGGATATAATGATAGATGTGAAATAATATTTAATGAGAGAATAGCACAGTGATAGTCAAAGCTGAGACAGCTTCCACCTGTTGAACCTTTTTCGATTTCTATAAATGTTCAAAAAATGTCTGGAATATTTCTAAATCTCCATAGGAACACTGGCTATTTTCCTTGTCAAAGGATCCATAAAGCATGTCATACTTGCATGAATCACTACTCCTGTCAGTTTTATATGTTAAAAAATATTTTACTAATTTTAAGACATAGTCAATGTAATTGCTTTACTATTACATAGATTTTAATTTCATTTCTATTTTTAAACACCATTTTGTATTTGAATTTGATTCTAATTTGTATGTTAATGCTGAGAAAATAGTGCTTTTAGCCAACCTATCTTAAATGTCTTGATACACTGTAAAAGAAACTGTTATGAAAATGTTGATACACAAGATATATCTTATAAAGCTTCACAAAAATATTTCACGTTCTACGTTTTCCGTTCTTTCTTAAGAAAATACTCTGTAAAGTTTCAAAGACTTGTGCCAAGAAAAAGAAAATGTTCCAGCAACTGTATGACAACTGAAAGTTGGCTTCAGTGTCCCACATTTGTACAGGAGGCAGGACTGAAGAAAAAAAAAAACAAGATACTGATAAAATTTGTGATGAAAGCATGCATTTAATCAGAAGTGCAGACTCCTACACTAATTTACAGCACTGTCACATACACAGTAGAATACTTCATAAATGAGATTTCTGTCACTGTTGTGATACAAATCAATTTTTTTCCATAGCAGACACTTCATAAGAGTACACTAGGCTGTGATACTGACCATACCAGTGTCCTGTGACAGAGACTCTGCAAGTACTCTCTGAACCTGTTCACTCCTTATTTGGTAAACTATGAGTAACAATTTTTTCTCTACTTTACTCAAGCAAGTATGTGATCATTCTTACCTTATCACACCTGTACTCGCCAAACTTCACACCTCGCACTATTTGTTGGTAGACGAGGTTTGTAGCCACATTGTCTTCACTCGGATTATGCCACGGAGTAAATATCTCTTTTCGGAAAAAAAGCCGCCACGGTGCATTTCGTTCCTGTGCTCCTTGTTCTTTGGCGTATTGTTCACACTGAGAGACTGCATCCATTACATGGTCATTACCACTCCCTAAAGAAGAGACCTGGAAAACAATGGGTAAAGTTGTCATTATTTAGATGTTGATGGTCATCTGATGTTATAACAGCAAGAATTAGCAGAGAGCAACATAACTTTCCCAATGCAGAAATTCAGCATATCCCACTGAGGTTTGTAACAATTTTAATAATTTGCAAAACTCAAGTATATAAGTTAATCAATTTACAAAATGGAGGACAGCAAAAAAGATTGCATACAGTTTTGGGAAGAAAGTTGGGGACGGGATGGGAAGGGGGTTAAAATGCAAACATCACCATTGACTTTTCCTTTGAAAGTGGGTCCTTCAGAGTGATCTTCTTTCTTAAATTTTGAAAGAATGGACCTGGGTTAGACTGATGGTTACTTTGGTACTTGAGAACTGGAGGCAAAAACAGTTGCTTGACACTCTGCATCGGTTTCTCTCTTACTTTCAGCTTCTAGAGGACATTAGCCAAGTAGCTTCCAAACAATACATATTTGTCAACAGAAGCATTTAAAAGCTGAGCCTTTACATCTTCTGTAAAGATTTGCCATCTCATCCAGGCGTTCATATATATATATATATATATATATATATATATATATATATATATATATATACATAACCGTTCCAATAGCAGCAGTTCTGGAAACAACATCAACAGCATCATAAGGACAATTATATTGTTTAGGGATTTGGGAAGCAGAATTAACCATTTCCAGCACATTTGTTTTAACCTCTGAATTAAGGGTAGCCAATTATTGTTGCATGGTAGCAAAAAATGCATAAAAAGGTATTTAGATGACTGTTTGGCAATTTACTGCTCTGAAGGACAATGTGGATGATGCATATACTTTCTTATCAAACCTGTCAAAGGACAAATATCCTTATTTTTTTGTTGTTTTTGATTTTATGGTTTCTTTTTTGGATCTGTAGATGGGAAACAGAAAATTTACACTAGGACTGTCATCTGTATTACCAATGTACACAGGCAGCTCCTAAATGCTTTATCACATGTATGGGTCCCCTCCAATTAGCTATGGTATGATTCCAGTTATTCTCAGGGGTAATATATAATTATTGACCATAGGATGGGTAAGGCCAATTTCAGACCAATTGGGATAGGTTATTTGAGCACAAAGAGGAAAATTGTCTATGCTTAAAATGGTAGAGAAGGTTGCTAGACTAGCATTTATCTATGAACCTATGATAAGAGTGGCAGAAGAAAAGACTTTAGAGCGCCTGTCTCCATCCAAGAACATAACAGCAAGGATTGCTATAGGACACTTGGATGAATTTAGAATTTCTGTAGAATCTATCCATTTTCCTAGGAGCAGAGGGTTGAGAAACAGAGGAAACTGAAGCTGCAGTGAAGGCATCCATTAAAGCCCACAAGACTGGGGTGATGGCTACAGGCTTTGGTAAGTCAGTGCTGAATTCATAATATCTATTTTATGACTCTGATACCTCCTTTCTCTCGCACTTAAAAAAATCTTTCATTTTGGAAATGGTATCTCTAAAAGAGATTTCCTCATTTGGAGAATTTGAGGATAGATTATCCTCATGGACTTATAAGCACTTTGGGAAGATATCTGGAAGGGATGGTGCAGACCCACATCATCAGATCAGATGCAGCTTCCTCTTCAGAGAAAGGAAGGGCTCTCTTTTTGCTGGGGTAGAAAATAGAAGAAGAGGTTCACGGGATTGAATGGCTTTAATAAAAGTTCTGAGCAAAATCAAACTAGTCTTTATGTGAACTCTTTTGAAATGAATGAGTAGGAAGGAAAAAACAAATGTTTTGCCTTTTGTATGAACTTTTAAGGAGTCTTGAGATGTGGTTTTAAATGAAGAATCGATGGCCCAGACTTTAATAAGAAACCCACCTATATCTTTCCTCACTAGTACTTGGTTTATGCTCCCCTTACCTACAGCTATGGTAAAATGTTGTTCTGCCTTCCTGATGAGTTCTGTCTGATGGATGGTATGAAGGGACATATGATGTCCCTGAACCATGGCAGCCTTCAGAGGGGACATGCCAAAGAGACTAGGAGAAGTAGAGTCATGGTCCAAGGGGTGCAGTCTTAGATTGCAGAAAAACGACAGACTTCTAGATTTGTTGGTTGCCTCTTTAATTAACTTTTTTTTCTTTTTGGATTGGAGGAGTGAGGTCCACTTATGGAAAATCAGATGACATGGTTGTTCCAGCCAAATCTCTGAGGTGTTTATTCTCAAGAAAGATTTTTAGGGAGTTTAGCCCACTGCTTATGTTCCTAAGAGTGAAAGGCTGACAAATATGATATGACCTTACGTTGTGTTCCTTTGCTAAGAAAAAATGTAGTTGGTATGTTTGTCCTGATATGGACTTTGTCTGCAAAAGGAACATTTGCTGTTCCTGACAGACATAAGAAAATGTTTGATTATTTATTTCTATGAAAAAAGGAAGCTTACCCAATGGTGATACTTATTTGTCTGAAGTAGTAGCTGAAACCATCTGCTAGTAGTAATACAGCTAAGCTGACAAGACTCTGTCTAAGTGTATATAGGGGATGAAAATTAGAGTTTGGATGCACCTGTATGCCCCTCTTATCCGGTATTTTCCGGACTATCCAGAAATCAGAATAGTTCTTTAGTAGTTTGGAAAACACTACAAAAACTCTGGTATTTTGTTTAGAAGCATGGACAGAATGCTGTAGTTTGTTAAAAACCAAACTGTGCCTTTTTTTTTAACAAAAAGCATCACTAAAGTGATGCAGTGGAGTCCGAGATACTCTACAACAGCAACAAAAAAGAGTAACACACATAGATTCGGTGCTTAAAAATATACTAAAAGGGACCTTCTGCCCTAATGATGTATGTATTTACATCATAAAATGGGCATGGATGTGGGTAGAGATAGGTTGGGCCTGGGAGGAGTTACAGGTAGTGCAGGGTGTGTGGCTTTAGTCCTATTTTCTGCATCACAAGAGGTGGCAATCTTAATGCTAACAGCAAATGTTAGGAAGATGCCTAATACTTTGTAGACTGGCTAGATGTCTGGTATCACTGGCAGGATATGTCTCATATAGTAACTATATGTTATGCAGTTATTGCAACAGTAATCTAATGAACAACATCAGCACATGACAACGAGGAAGACTTGGAGATGGTGACTGACAGTACAGGCTATACAGCCTGTACTCTGGCCATTGGTCTGAATAACTGAAGTGACTTAACACCATTTTCTTCCATGAAACTTCATGACTCCACAAGAAAGTCTACAAGGTACTTCATACCTTAGCACAAGCGTTTCTCCACTACGGCCTTGAAATCAATATCAGCCCAAATGAAAAGTGCATCAGATCAGTGGGTGAAATCTCTGTAGCAGTCTTGGTTAGAAGCTCTGCTTCAGGCATATTCAAATTATAAACAGCATGAAAATGTTTCAGAATTTTTTCCAAATTTCCCTTAATTTCTAACAGTGTCATAAGAAGTGGTGAATCACAGTGTAGATCTGTTACAGCATATAGAACTGAGCTTTCCTTCTTAGGAAAGGGGCTACAACACACCCGAAGGAAGCTAGAAGAATCTAGAAGAAGCTAGAATAATTATTTAGATTTTAAGATTAAGAATTAAGAATGATATTGTCAAATCAATAAACAACATCATCCATTAACCACATAAGACATTCCTCACAACCACCAACCACAGACAGTTTACACACCATCAGGCCAAACTGTGATACCCTCAATACCTGCACCAGAAGTTAAGCCAATATGATGGCCATATTATCAAACAGCAATATGAGAGTCATGTGCCACAACAGGCTGGATTTGTAGCATGAAGGGATTAAGCCCTGCCTACTGGCTAGATGCTCAGAGTTTGATTAGAATCACGGACACTGGAATATAAAGCCAGGGGAGGAGGGTGGGAGTGAGCAGCTTGCCTGGTTCTCTCATCCTCGGGGGTGGAGAGTTGGTGGTCCTAGTCAGACAAGATTCTCCCATGCAAGCACAGCCGACAACCAAGGATTGCAGAACTAAGGGATATGGGCGTGCAGATCTTAAAATGATGGTAGTAGCTCTAATGGGGCATATATGTGAGACATGTGGTAGGCAAACCTACGATCTACAGATTTTGTTTGTTCCACTAAAATAAACATTTATTATATTTTTAGGTGCTGGCTTTTATTCCTTTTTTTGTGTTTATCTCTTTCTCTCTCACTATATATATATATATATATATGAAATCACTACGTAATACCGAAACTACACACTCCCGAAGCCCACAATACCAAGACTAAAATCCCTAAACATCAAAAAAAGGAACTCCTGCACGGTGAGCAGATGCACGGCTCAAAACAGAAACAAATCAGGCAGAAACAAAATGAGCCAGCATTCAGTGACCCGAAACACTTTAATGGTAAAAAAACATAAAAAACAACAAAAGACACAGACCGGTTTCGGCCAGATCAAATCACAGCCTTCATCAGTGTAAAAAAAGAACATCAATTGTTGAACCTTAAATAAGCCCATCTACAATCTCATTGGTTTTGTCAAAAATATTCATTCAGACCAGGTGGAAATAATCCACCCAGTTTCACAATCCATTTTTTTCTCTTTGGTATTTAAAATAGAGTGCCACCCTGCCTCGTTAGATCTGTTACCTTGTATAATGTCAATAATCATAAAAGTAAACTTGGCAGATTTAGGAACCAAATGATGTTTGTAGAGTGCGTTATTAGCCCTTTTGTTTTTGATGTTGCTGATGTGCTCAGAAATTCTAATTCTAAATGGTCTGGAGGTTTGACCAACATAGAATGAACCCCACTGACATGTGGCCAAATACACCACCCAGTCAGGATGGCATTCTGACACACACACAGACACATACACACATACACTAAAGCCCCTCACAAACACACTTACACACACATACTTACCTGAACTGCAACACCAGAAGCGCTAACTCAAAATCCCTTACCATTGGGATTTTGAATTTCGCGCTTCTGGTCTTTCGGTAATATGCGATTTCGGCTACATGATCTCGAGCATTTGAAATTCGAGATTTCAAACGTTCGAGATTTAGTAGTGTTCCCATATATATATATATATATATATATATATATATATATATATATATATTTGTATTTGTTGACCGGGACAGAGCACTGATTCAAGTGGACCATTTTCAAGCTCAACCCAGGGTTTACAAAGAGATAAAAAAGGATACAAGGTTATATTATATTAAAAAAGGATACAAGGTTATATTATATTAAAAAAGGATTCAATGTTACATTATATTAAAAAAGGATACAAGGTTATATTATATTAAAAAAGGATACAATGTTATATTATATTAAAAAAGGATACAAGGTTATATTATATTAAAAAAGGATACAAGGTTATATTATATTAAAAAAGGATACAAGGTTATATTATATTAAAAAAGGATACAATGTTATATTATATTAAAAAAGGATACAAGGTTATATTATATTAAAAAAGGATACAATGTTATATTATATTAAAAAAGGATACAAGGTTATATTATATTAAAAAAGGATACAAGGTTATATTATATTAAAAAAGGATACAATGTTACATTATATTAAAAAAGGATACGAGGTTATATTATATTAAAAGCTGGTTACACAGTAACTTGTATTCAGAAAACAGTAATATGATCAAAGATGCACAAGCATTAAGATGAATTAGTGCAAGGCTGCCAATAGTTTGCTAAACTTCTTACAGTTAGAGTACCTAGACTAACAAGGCATTTACACTGCATAATGAATATTGTACCGCACTTGAACTCCAGTAAAGGAATACTGTCTTGTACTACACAATGAATCTTCTACAGAACTATGAAAAGTAATAAAGGCACACTGTTTTACACTGAGATACGCACAGCAGGACAAGGAGGCTAGAGAGGAAGAATTCCTGGCTGTAATGGTCAGAAGGGAAAGAGAAGATGTGGGGAAGAAAATGACAGCTGAGTGAAGAAGTTTTAGGGAGGGAAATTCTTGTGCCTTAGAAGTGGAGAAGCATGAAGGCCGAAAGGAGAGATATATGAAGAGGAGCATACTTGGGGATGGCAGTAAATTTATCTGGAATAGCCCAGGCATAACAGTAGGAGGGCATGAGCTTGGTGGATTTGGGAGAGTGTATTTGTGTGCATGTAAGAAATTGTGTTGATCTGCAAATTGCTTGGATGCGTAGCTGTTGCAGTAGGTTCGACATCTTAATCTGAGGAGTTATGATGTTGTGTGTGTGTGTTGTGTGTGTGTGTGTGTGTGTGTGTGTGTGTGTGTGTGTGTGTGTGTGTGTGTGTGTGTGGGCATGTGTGTGTGTGTGTGTGTGGGCATGTGTGTGTGTGTGTGTGTGTGTGTGTGTGTGTGTGTGTGTTTGCGCGTGTGTGTGTGTGTGTGTGTGTGTGTGTGTGTGTGTGTGTGTGTGTGTGTGTGTGTGTGTGCATGTGTGAGTGTGCATGCATGTGTGCAGGGGTGTGTGTGCATGTGTGTGTGTGTGTGTGTGTGTGTGTGTGTGTGTGTGTGTGTGTGTGTGTGTGTGTGTGTGTGTGTGTGTGTGTGTGTGTGTGTGTGTGTGTGTGTGCATGTGTGCATCTGTGCATGCGTGTGTGCGGGGGTGTGTGTGCATGTGTGTGTGTGGGCATGCACATGTGTGTGCATGCGTGTGTCTGTGCACATGGATGTGTGTATTTCCACCATACAACTTACAACCCACACTACCTCTTACTTTCCAAGTTTACCTGCGGTAGCCTTTTCTTACTCTTTTTCTTTCTATCATAGCCTCTCTTTAGCTTTGAATCTGTTAGCTGCAGCCTCTAACAAAAGCTTATGTTCCTTCTCTTCCATTTTGCATTGCATTTGATGTTCTCTTCTCCTTCTTTCTCATAGGATCATAGGAGGTTACTAGGCTATTGGCCCTGAGGCCCTTATAAGTTAGCCAAGAGTTAAGCCCATGTTTAGACAAGTCAGCACCCAAAGCCCATATCCAGTAGGGACACAGGTGGAATCCCAGGGGTGTATTTTCTGTTTCCCATCCAGTTATCCAGGTTGCACTTAAAAAGGGACAATGAGGTACTCTGCTTGACATGGAGAGGGAGTCTATTCCACACATGGTGGAGTCTCTATGACACACATCTGTCCTACCAACAAGTCCTATTGATATCACAGACCAGGTTGAGGTCACACGTATGGGTTGCTCAAGTGGAGCTTGACTTGCAGATATTCAGCAGTCCCATGAAGGCAGGGTCTGAGATTGGTTTATATGCCAAACAGAGGTCACCCTTGAGGAGTCTGTATGAAACTGAGTAGAGGGATAGGGCTTTTAGCCTATCTGTGTAGGGTAGATGTTTGAGGCCCTGGATTCTCCTGGTGAGGAACCTCTGTGGTCTTAACAGCTGCTGCAATTGTTTTGTGAGGTGCATGCTAAAGGGGGTATTGTACTCAATAATTGGCCTTACAAGGGAAGAATACAGGGATATTATGACCTCTTTGTCCCTGGATAACATACCCTTACTTATGAGGTGGGCCATGTAAAAAGCTTTCCGTACAATGGAAGCAACATGATGGTCAAAAGTGAGGTTGCTATCAACCCGGGGTGCCCAAATCCCTCACTACTGATTGTGTACTTAGGACATTGTTATTAATGTGCTAATATGTGGGCATGTCATTCTCCTCAAAGGGGATGATGATGCATTTTTTGTCATTCAGCTTGAGGCCATGTTTCTGGCACCAGTGATTTGTTTGGGCGAAACCCTCTTGGAGGATGTCCACATTACTTGGGGAATTGATGACTTCACCCAGCTTGCAGTCATCTGTAGATTTGGTCAGCCATAGTCAATTGGTTTTGGTCTGCACCTCAGAGAAGTATATCCTGAATAACACAGGCCCCAAGACTGTTCCCCGTTTGAGGTGGCTTCCCCTATTTTGATTAGGTGGGTTCTATCAGTGAGCCAGTTTGCTACCCATCTGGTAACATATGGATTGATGCCTAGTTGAAAAAGTTTATCTACTATGCCTGAGTGGGGAATAGTGTCAAAGGCTTTGGCCAGGTTAAGGTAAGTTGGTGTGCACCATCTTCCCCTCATTCATGGCTTTGGTGACTGTCTCAAAGAAATCAACCAGATTTTATAGACGTGACCTCCTCTTGACAAAGCCAAACTGTGTGGGGTCAACTGTTTGGAGGTTGCCAATGTTAATTAGATCCATGATAATCCATTCCATGGCCTTGCAGATCAGGCTAGTTAGGCTGATGGGTCTATAATTCCCCGGATTGCTGGATGCTCCACCTTTGTGTAAAGGGATGACAGTGGCTGTCCTCCACTCAGCTGCGACCAAGCCGGTACTCAGGCTTTGGTTGAATAGGGTGCCAAATGGTACTGCAAGTTCATGCCTGAGTTCATGTAGGATGCAGCCAGGGATGTTATTGGGTCCCATGGAGGCTGTATTTTTTGCCTTTGAGGGTAGCGATGGCCAGTTCCCTAAAGATAAGGGGTGGGGGGCAGGTACTGGGGAGGTCCTGATTTACAGATGAGGGACAGAGGGGAGAGGTTTTTGTTGAATCTGTCAGCCAGTAGATTGGCTATATCTACAGCATTTGTGTATATGGTGTCCTTGACCACCAGTTCCGAACAGATCTGAGTGCTTCCTTTGAGATTCTGGACATATGTGAAGAAGGCCTTATGATTGTCTCTAGTAGATGTGGCCAATTTGTACTCAAAGTTGCCTTTAGAGGATTTCACTAGTGCTCTTATGAGATTGCTTCCAATTGGGCACCTGGCCCTTCTTGGTCCTGGGCAGTAATTTTTTCCTTTTGTTATATAGTTTATTTATTGCAGATGTCCACCAGACAAGTTTACTCTTCTTTGTGGAGGATGATTTAGCCCTGTCGGGTATTCCTGATTCCATGCATCTATATAAATGTGTGTATAGTGCTTTGGTATAGTTTTGGATATTGTTGCAAGTTTCTACAGAGGGGGGGGGAGGTTATGAAGCTGTTTATACCATCCATTATGTCTGATCCTAGCTAGTGGGGGGTTGGGGTGATATTGACTTCAAAAGTGACCGCTTTGTGGTTGGATTTTACCAGGGAGGATGATACTATAGGGATGTTGCAGTGGTTACTCATGTTGGTTAATACCAAGTCCAAGATATTATCACCTGTTGTGGGGGTATCAACTAGCTGTTCCAAGGCATTTGCATTGACAAAATCAATGAATCTCTGGGTATTTTGTCCTGGCATGAGTAGTTCTTCCAATCTATGTTTGGGATGTTAATGTCACCCAGGATCAGGGTAAAGGGTTGAATCTTGATAGATTCAAAAGGTCCAAATAGCTGGATTGGGCATCTTGAGTCAGATATGGGGGCCGGTAACTAGCTATAATTTGAATAGGGTTCTTGTCAATGGTTAACTGCACCTTGAGTGTCTCCTGTGGATCATACTGTTTGACCAGCCTGGGAGCCTGTTCCAAAGAAAGGAATTCACTGAGAGCAATGTTCTCTAGGAGGGGAAAAAGATAAGAAAAGAACAGACAACAATAAGTGTAAGTGGGAACACAGGTTGTAACAATGGCTTTAGCATGAATAATCTTAATTTTAGGTTTGGTAATGCCTATTAGTCCAGCTGTTGATTTGGGGCAATTGTTCCTATCTGAAGGGTTAAACTTCATTTTTGAAGATGTACATAGTTTTTTTTGTTCTAAGTTGAGGGGGATGGGGGTGTTCTGAAAATGTATTTAGTGTTTGATTAAGAATTCCCACTAAAACAAAAAGTTTTGAAAATATGACATAGTTTCAAATGAAGATGAGAAGAAACCACTATATTAAAGATCAGCCTGCTAAACTTTAATGTTTGTAAGTAAGGCAAAATTTGGAAATACACATTAAAAAACTGTCATGTATATTAGACGGAACAACAACTTTTTATCGTAATGGCTACACTATCCATTTTATCTTGGAATGCAAATGGCTTTACATGTACAGACAAAAAGGAAATTGAAATACATTAAAAATGCAGAGTGCAATTAGCAATGCTGTAGGAAATTAATTTAGAAACAAATGGGCATGCTAATTTGACAAAGAATGGATTATAGGATGCATATTCAGCAGCATATTGCGGACAAAGGTAAAGAGGAGCAATAATACTGATTACTAAAGGTGCTCCAACAGAGACAGAAGAAGGAAAAATGACAATAATGGTGGATTTATGGTACTAATAGGCTACTGGCAAGGGATGAAGATTACTCTGACATGTACTTATATTCTACCAAATAAATGGCAGAAATAATCAGCTTTCAGTAGGGAATATTATTTGTAGGTGGGGACTAGAACTTAATTTACATTAGAAAGGATGTATCAGGGGGACTTGGATGGAAAAATATAAGAAAAGAGGGTAGACTTCTGAAAAAAGTTATGAAAATATTTGGTATGGAAGACATGAATTCAGTAGCAGAAACTCAAACAATATTGACATAGTATTCCCCAGGGTACAATAAATGGCCTAGACTTGATTGAAATTATGTTTCAATTAATATGTGCATTTTATTGAAAGTTTCAACACCCATGCACTTGTAGATACTTAGATAAAAATGCAGGGTAATGAAGAAAAACAAGATATTGACACTTTCCCACCTACCTGTTAAAGAGAGAGAAATTTAAGGAATGAGTAGTAGAAATTACTTCAGAGCTATTAGAGAGGATAGAAATTTGTTCAGGAGTGATAACTACTTAGTGAGATAAAATCAAAATGAAGTTTAAAAATAGGATAGAAATAAAAGATAAAGAGATATGGTTAAGATATAATAGGATTTATTTAGAGATGCTGGCAAAGGATAAAGAATTGTAGAATGAGGGGAATCTCACAGAAGAGGCACAACTTCAGCATGCAAAAGAGAAAATAAGAGAGTATTCGGATAATATGTATGAGTTTTGAAATATTGCTGTTAAGCAATGATTTTGATGACTACCCCATCACACAAAAACTTCTAGCACAAAAACTTAGGTAACAAAGTAGAGTTGTTGGCAAACTTAAGGGGCCTATAACAAGAAAAATAACCAGAGATCCTATAGAGGTATTAAGATATATTTTGGAAATTTTATGAAAATTTGTATAAAGAAGAGGAATGTGGCAATCAAGAAAGAGCACAAATGGAAATATTTATGGGACATACTCGTGTCAATGTTTGAGATAAAAATGGTGACATATAATCAATCTGCAGGAAAGTCTACAGGAACAGATGGTATTTCTGTGGAAGTTTGAAAGTTAAGAGGAAAGAAACTGACAAAGATATAAAAGATTTTATTTAACAGTAATTTAAAATGAGGGGAAGCACCAACATCTGGGATGAAATATGTGGTGGCTGTATTGCCCAACCAAAATAAAGACCAAGCAGACACAGCTTCATATAGACCCATTTCAATTTTAAAGCATGATTAGAAAGTGTTTATGTCTACACTAGCTAAAAGAATTGCAAATGTGTTGCCAAAATTGATAGATATATATATCAATGTGATTTTTTGAGGGGAGGGAAACATTTGACAATATTACTACAGCAATGATGACCCAGGAAATAAGGAAGCAGAATGTAAGAAAATACCACTTTTGTCATTGGGTCTTGATGCAGAGGAAGCATTCAATACAGTAAGCTGGGATTTTATGAGTAGGTCAATGGAAGACTTTGCATCTTCTGATACAATACTATGGTTTATTAGGAAGATATATGAAGGATCAGGCAAGAATTAAAATAGGAGGGCTCCTCTCTGATAAGTTTTATTTGAACAGAGGAACCAGGCAGGGGTGTCCTATTTATCCTTTGTTATTTGCTTTATATTTAGAGCCATTGGCAAACAAAATAAGGGACTTAGAAATTCAAAGATATAATTGGTATGAAAAGTTGGTTTTATTTGCAGATATTATTTTGTACCTGATACATCCAGAGAAGGACATCTCAGTATTGTGGAACATTTTGAGACACTTTAAATATAGGGTATACAAGTAATGAAGATAAAACAAAGGCTATAGTTATAAATTATGCATCCACACAAAAACTGGTTCAACATTATTTATACTTATGGGGACACAATAAGATCTTGTTTGGATTAAAATGTCTTATGTTATGGCATCTAAGGATATGTGGGAAGAGACTACACAGAAGATAATAAAGAAAAATGAGAAACTGGAAGCTCTTGTTTATGGATATGAATAGTAAGACAGAAGCAGTGAAAATGTTTTAGTCCCTTTGGTTTTATTTTTATCAGCCAGTGGAAAAGTTGTGGACAATAATTAATAAAGAACTGAATGAATTTGTCTGGGTAGGGAGGAGAGCAAGAGTTAAGTTGGATATATTGATCTTTCCAATAGAACAAGATGGTTTAGGATTACCAGATTCATTGTGGTATTTCAAAGCTATACCGTTAAGGTTCATATATACTGTATGCAGATGACTGCAAGCTAGGAGCAGTCATTGAATCCCCAAATGAGTAAACCATCCTGCAGGAAGGTTTGCTCCAAATAAATAACTGGTGCTAAAATCACACACTGAAATAAAATGCTGAAAATGCATTGCTGTATCATTTGGAAAGTCTTCTACTCCAGGGAGCTACCACATTAACAATATACCCCAACATTTGACCCAGTTGTTCTGGATTTGGGAACTTATGTAAACAGTGACCTAACTTTTGATCAACCTGTGTCTATTGATGTTAAGACAGTCCTTTTATATTGCACACCTTATAAACAAAGGGATTGTGTATCTCTAAGGATGTCATTGTTCCCCTTTACTCAGCCCTCATTAGGACAGACTCCACCCTGATTTGCTCTACTACATCTCCTTTGGAACTGAGGTCTGCTACCCAGTTCACCTTTAATACCATAGAAAACTGGGTCTCTGAATGTCACTTGTTGTTAAATTCCCCCCCAAAAAAACAAAATGCTGTTTTCCTCACCTACACAAAGGTCTGCTGCTTTTAACTTCAACATTAATGCGAAGGATGGCACTATCTCCCCCGACCCCTCTACAAAACTACTAGGAGTCATTATTGATAATAACCTAAAATTTGACTTGCATGTCAATCAGTTAATCAAGAACATCAGTAAAAAACTAGGATCACTGTATAGAATAAAAGCCTTCCTAACCCTACCAGCCAGGAATGCCATAGCTGCATCCACCTAATCTCAACACTTCTATATGCCTCCCCCCTTTTCTCTAATCTAAACAAGTCACTCCTAAATAGATTGTCATCCTGTTATGATCACATTGCCAGGTTTGCCACTGGCCTGCCATTTAGGACACATCACTGCATTAACCTCAAACAGCTTGGGTGGCTAAGACTTCCCAGTCTAATCCAATACAACCTTCTGACTATAGCTAAAAAATTCTCTATAATCCAGATAATACACCATCCCTAAGGAATATTATAACCCCTGATAACAATCAGAGACTGCTTAGATCCTCAAACAAATTAATAATTCAGACAATCAAAATTAACAATACAGCTGGGGATGCCCTCTTTGCAAACTCTGTAGGCAGAGTTTGGAATCTCCTTCCAGCTGACATTACTTCACTCTCCTCCCTTTGCCAATTTAAAACCAAACTCAGACAACATCTGGCACTAAACTGGCTTTGCCACTGTAACAAGCCTGGTTAACCCTCCTCATAAATGTATATAATATATTACTTTCTGCCTACTGTCATTGTATTCCCCTGACTTAAACCAGGGATAACTATACCTGTGAACTTGTCTATCTCATGTTTTTTTCATGTATCCTCTGTAAATAACTTACCAGTAATTATGTCTACATTGTTATATTTTTGACTCTTACTACCTTGGAGCTTTTCTCCCTGGGTCTCCGCTGAAAATGGACATGTATCCAGTTGGACTATCCCGGTCAACAAATGTAAAATAAATAATAATAAATAAAATGATACAAGGCCTAAACAACATGTCCTACATAGACTAACTCAAAGCTACTATACTCTATATCCTATAGACGGCTAAGAGGTGATTTGTGCCTGACACACAAGGTATCTTCCAACACAATACTGATGGATTTATTGCACATCAGAAACTCAAATGGCATCAGAAATACTTGTCTAGAGATATAAATCTCTCCTGCAACATCAACAGAACAGTTTGGAGGGGCAGGTATGTCTTGCAGATGGTAACGCTGCCCTGGAACAGATTACCCATCCACATAAAACAAAGCTCATCTCTGTCCACATTAATGTGCAACTTAGATCTATGGATGTGAAACAGAAATGTATCTCAGGCCTGTCAGTTGTACTAGTCATGACAAAGGGAGCTCCTAAATGCTTTAACTCATGCATGGGTCTCCTCAAATTATCTATGGTATGATCCCAGCTGTTTTCATTAGGGGTATATATAATTATCGACCATGGGATGGGTAAGGTCAATCTCTAACCAAATGAGTTAGATTAATTTGATCACAAAAAGAAAAACTGGATCGGCTTAAAATGGCCTGTAAGGGCAGCTAGCCTAGTAATTACCTATGGACCTATATATAACACAAGCAGAAGGTTATAATTCAAAGTGGAAAATGATGATGAAGCAGGGGTTCAGTTCAAGAAATAAGGAGAGAGTGGGATTTTGGATGTGGATCCTCAAGGAGATCAATAACAACCATAAAGAATATTTTATTGATAAACTAGCAGAAAGTATTCCAAGAACTAAGCCAACACAAGAATGGAGAAAGGAGATGTTCCTATAGAGATGACTGCAAGTAGGATTACAGAAAGTAAGAAAGAAAGGGTTGGGATTTACTGGAGAAAACTGGCAAAAGAACCAATTTATATGGAACAATTAACTAGACAGGGAAAGGTAATAGAGTGGGATGAGATCCTTGCATGTTGCAAACTGCTTTCCCAACCATGGATTGATATCAGAGTATGCACAAAGAGAAATGGATATGGGAATCCTAAGTGAAAGACCTGCTCTGGTACAGTTTTTACTTGAATCTACAACAGACACTGCTGTTGAAAAAGGGATAATTAGTAGCAAATATAAAATATTGTACAATAACTATAAGAACCAAATCAGAGGAGGTTACAAAAAATTTCAGAAGAGAGAGTGGAAAAGCAATTTACAAGGGGAACAATGGAAGGACATATGTATGGCTCCCAAGTCCAGAAGGTTTGGGATTTTTGCCGGGAAGTATTTGCATACGTATTTTATACCCCAAGAAAACTTCAAAGTATCTTTCTTCAGGTAGATAGCAAATGTTGGAGGTGTGATGAGAAAGAAAGAGGTAACTGGGAATATCCATTTTGGGACTGTAATGAATTGGCAGATTTAAAAAATATCTACAGAGTACTTTGTCAGAAATATTGGGTGAGCAAATGGCTGTAAGTAAGGAAATGATTCTTTTGAGCTGGGACACGGGATCTGAATTGCCCAGACATAGTGAGGTCTTAAGTTTAATTCTGTTGGGAGCCAAAATGGCAATTACTGTAAAATGGCAATCAAAGTCTAAACCAACCTTATATGAAGTATTGAATATTATAAAAGAGATAAAAGAACTGGAAGAAGGAGATTTACAAAAGGGAAGGAGCAGAATTACATAGAAATAAATGGAAATTGTGGGAACAATACATGCATAATAATGTTCCAGAGGAGGAGTGAGATTTAATGAAAGGCAGAAATTGAGCGAATTTTGTGAAGGTAAAGGTAAAATAAATAATGCAGTTAAATGATCAAATCTCTATACAGTGTTTGTTTAAACTTAAAGCTCTGGAAAGATAACTAGGAGGATGTTCAAATGTATGCCCCTTTACTTTGTGGGCTCCTTACATCATTTCTTGATTTTTTTAATTTTTTAGATGTTGTATATATACTTCTGGGCTTATATCCATTTTATCTTACCTTAATTATACTGTATTATTTATATAACCTTTACCTTCACTGCTATTTGTACTTTGTTTTTACTTCAGTTTATTTAATTAATGACTTTAGGAGTTGTTTATTGAGTTTTGGATTATAAATGTATTTACTTATATGGTTTGAGGTTAATATTCCTTTAAATGCACAGTGATCTGTTCTGGGGGGCTTGTTAGTCACATGTCTTTTGATGGCTTAAAAGTGAATACTGCATGAGGATATTGATCTGATGAAGTGTTTCATGCAAAAACAAAAGCGCTTATTTTAATAAAACATTTTGTGTGATTTTTCTGACTCCACTACCTTTGTGTACATTGTTGAGTGAGTAAGTTTGTGACCATTTCATCATTTATTTGAATCCCTCATGTTCAATGAAGTCTAACATGTTTTGACAAACCCTAATAGGCTTGGGTCTAAGGCTTACAGACTGCCTGTCTCCATGTTAATAAGTTCCATAAAGATACATTTCACTGCTTTGCAGATAACATGGGTTAGGCTTATAGATGTGTAGCTTCTTGAATTAGTAGTGAATTGCCCCTTGTGGAGTGGGATGAGTACCGCAGTTTTCCATTGCTTTGGCATAAATCCATTGGAGAGGTTGAGGTTGAATATGCTAAGTAGCAAGTCTATCACACAGTTTCTGGGGCTGGAAAGAAGGCATCCTGTCACATAATTAAGGCCCAAGCAGTATTTTGGCATTGGAGAGAGCATTCTGGATCTACAAGAAGATCAGAGGGAGAGGTGTGGGTATTCTAAAAAGTTGGTGTAAGTTGGTGGGAGATAGGGATTGAAGACAGAGCTTACTTTTTCTGCTAAAATGTTGGCTATGTCCCCAAGGGAGGAGTAAGTGTTGTTATTTTGTATTAATTCTCAGCATTGCTGGGAATTACCTCAATGATTTCTGACATAGCTGAATAAGCCTTTGTTGTTGTCCTTAGGAGAGACAGGAATTCTCAATTTGCACTTACTTCTGGAGAATTTTATTTTGTTTCTGAGTTCTTTGTTGATCTTTCTGAGTTCATCTGCAGATGATAGGGTATTAAGTTTGCTTTTATGGGTATGAATTTTTTCCTCTTGCTGTATAGTTTGTTTATATCAGGGTTCTACCACAGGGTTTTATTCCTGAGCTTAGCATTATCATTTTTTAATGGGGACAGATGCTTTCATACATGCTTTAGGTGGTCATAAAATTTACCCACAAATGTGGCAGCAAGCAAGATAGGGTTATCAAGGTGAGGGGGTCACTTACACGTCACAAGGCCATCAGTTAACTGGATTAGGTTTGCTTTAGAGTAGTCTCTAAAGCCAGTGGAGTTTTGTGGCAATCGAGTTTTACCTACATAGTGAGTGTTACTGAACAATGGTCAGATTTGACCAGTAACATGGTAACTGTAGATTTTGAACATAGGGTGCAATATTAGTGAGAACCAGGTCCAATATTTTTGAATCCATAGTTGGTACTTAAACCAGAAGTTTAGGAAGCTAGAATTAATGAAGTCCAAGAATCTTTGTACATATGTATTTATATATTTTATTCCAGTGAAAGATGGGATATTTGAAGTCACCCAAGAGAATTGGGTTAGAATCTACAGGGTGGGGTATCAGTTTGTTTAAATATTCCTCATGTGCAGCAGTTAACATGGAGGGGGTACAGTAGTTATCTATGATATAGTATGTGGTTCTAATTATTGTGAAAATGGTATGGAAAAGCTCAAGGCCATTGTCTTGTCTTCAAAGTCTGAGGGTGAAATGATTTCTTAGGTGTACAGACACACCCACTTCCAATAACACCATAATTTTCTATGCTGGGTCTAAAAGATCTTGGCAACGATAGGATATTGCTCAATACTATTTCAAAACAATTTCAGATGCATATGCTAATGCGTCCATTGTCTCCATCATCATATGAGCCAAGGGGGTATGTTGCAAGTCATTTATTCTCACGTGCACCATAACCATAGTTAATAATTTTTGTCATTTAAGGTGCAAGTACAGATGAGGTAACTAGAGAAGTGAACGCAAAGCTTGCAGTGCAGTTATTGATATGTGTATCATCAGTCCTAACTTGTTAGCTGTCAGTTTTGTTTGGCAACACTGAATAAGTAAATCATGGCAGTGATTTATTTAATAAATACATAAGTATTGTGTAAAATACACTAAAATGCACAACTGTACAAAAGTAAGATTACCTGAAATGTAAGTAAAAATAATGCCAGACTTTCAAAGTTGCTCTGTTGCTCTAAATGTTAGAGTGGTATTGGAAGTCTGGTGTATTTTCAGGATTTATTGTAATATTTAGACATTACTTGTGCACTATTTTTTGTTACCTGAAGGTTTCCCCAGGCCAGTTCCTTTTATTCATATTTAAACAAACTCCCTACTAGGGGTTTGAATATACTCTTCTAATGCAAAAGCGTTTCAGGAATCTTCTAAAGAAAGCCATAGAATCACTCAGCTAAATCTAGTTATTTCCATTGGACTGGAACAAGACAGGAAAATAACTACCTAATAGATGTTTTAGTAGCATTTTGGGAGCCATTAGCAGTTCCTCCATGGGAGAAAGGATGTGTTGTAATGCAGAAAAGGGCAGAAATACTTACCACAGGCAGGATCCAAATTGTGAAGATTTAGATAAGTCATATTCAACATTTTGAAGACAGACCTTTTTCAAATGGGTAACCAGTGTAACCTGTAAAAGAGCTGGGTAATACAATGGTGTTGTAAAGAGCTGCTCAACCTGATGGCTGCTGAATTTTGGACCTACTGGACATGCTCAAGACCACAATCTGAGCATTCAAGATAATCTGCACTGCAGTAGCTAAGATGTGGTCACTAATGCATGAATCACAGTAGTGAGACCATATTAAGGGATTTATGTCAATTTATTTTCCCCATTTGTTAACTAGAATGTTCTAACCAGGCAAAAACATTTGCAGTGGAAACCCAGGAAGAAAAGCTCCAGGTAACATTATAAACATATATTATTTGAAATGATAAAGTAAGCACAGAGTGTGTTATATGTATAAAAATAATAAAAGAATGAGAATATACGCAAGCATACATTGATGATTCAAGTATATTTCTAGCACAAGAAGGTTGAAAAATTGATCTGCCACAAAATTAAGAACGTACTATACCTTTCAGAAATGATACAAACACAAGACGAGATGGCACCAGAAGTCATAAAATCAGCAGGATGTAGTAATGTATATACAAAATAATGTGAGAATAAAGATGGGATATGTCAGGAGATATTTAGTATTCAGTGGAGTAATTTAGAGAGAATGAAAGAGAATTATAAATGGGGAGGCTATACCACATCTTTGAATAAGATCATAAGACATAGAGATACTTAAGAAGTGCATTTTTAAAGAGTGAGATATTTTGCAGTTTACTTGGTAGATAGATGAAAATTAGCCCCTAGGTTAGATATTATATCTAAGAAGACAGTTGTCAAATTGAGTGTTAGAATAAAGAAAACTTAAGGTTTTGCCATGGAATATACCATTTGGTTGGTAAAGCAAAGGCAGGGCATTTGTCTAGTAGTTGTCATTAAGTGTGGTATATTTAATCTTTGCCTAACGTCAAGCCATGTTTTGGGTCTCAGGGAAGCAATGATGACTACAATGGAGATAACTTGATGTCTATTTGGCTGCTCAGCTGTAAATTCCTTCTCATTTGGTAAGACAGGATGAATAAAAATTGGTTAAGGCCCCAAAAATATACAAAACACACCTATGAACAGATAAGCTTCTCTAGAGTGATCAGTCTTGGAGTACCTTGCCTTAAATATGAGTCCAGAGTCTTAGAAAATGCTTTGTGTAATATAACTGACATGTAGGTTAAATTTCAGTCTTGATTTATAATAATTCCAGGCAATTTTACTGATGCGGTTATTTCAATAAGGGTAAAATCATGAGATGTAAATTTAAAAGTGAAGTTGTGTACTTATTGATTCTTCCTTGAAATAAAAAGCACTGCTTAAGCTTTAAGACGTACAGGAAAGTTGAGTTTTGTTTGGCCAGTTGTGTAGTTTACTGAAACTGATATGAATATGGCTATGGTGACATCAGGTCCAGAGAAGAATCACTAATAATGGATAGCATTTGCTGACCCAGACTCAGAAATTATATTATAGAATACAATAAAGAATACTGGACCTGGTACAGATCCTGGGGGACAACAGATATTGATGTTAAAGAAGTTGAGAGTGCATCTTCCCTTCCCATCAGATTATTGAACACTCTCATGAAAGTAACTCACGGACCACCAACTCTCCTTCAGATACCAGACACTGTAAGGGAATGTCATAGCTAACACTGTCATAAACTTTAAAAGTAAAGAAACAAAGTAACAAAAGTTTCTGATAAATTTAGTTCATTCTGAATAAAATTAACCATAGTTAAGCCAACAGCCGATATAATGACCATAATGTCCATGCTGGAAGCCATGTGCAGAGTGAGACAGGATTTCATGGATGGATAGACTATGCAAGATCTGGAAGTTATTCATTTTTCTAAACTGGATGACAATGGTGATAACAGGGCTATAGCTTGTCTGGAAGTTGACTTAGAGGAATAAGAAGCTGTTAATGAGCTATTTCCTGTGCTCCAGTGGTACAAGGTTTGATTCCCTCAGCCCCCATTGTCTAACTGTATGACTCTGAGCAAGTTATTTAAGCAGACACCATTCCTGGACTGAGTCTGAAAAATGTGTATGGAGAGCAGTGCTCTACCCAAGAAAACAAATACAAATAAAATAAATAAATAAAATAATATAGAATAAAAATTGGAGCACCCATCTTTACATATTGGGATATCTGTTGCAGATTTCGGTATTTTAGGACCACAAGGTTCTTGGACTGAACAACTGGCAAAAAAAGTAGCAAGAAGAGATATGGGGGGGGGGGTATACGGTTCATTTATGGTATTCAGGAAAAAAAGTTGTCTGCTGCAACTGGGAATTTTAGGTGTCTAATCCTGGGAATATTCTTTAGATGACACTAAGCTGATCTAGGACAACTGGCAGTTAGTCTCAATGTGTCAGTGTGTTGTCGATAATAATTCTCAAATGTTAAGTCCTTTCTATCTGAATTCCACCACTGAATATTAAAGGAGATAGATGTTTGATATAGCAACACAGCTTCAGTCTTTGCTGGATTCAGTTTCCATTTATTAGATATTGGCAAAAAAAGGCGGTACAGGTAGTCTTCAAAGGTAGTAAAATCTAACACTTACTCCTGAGAAAAGCAGAGAAAGAGCTGCATAGCATCAGTAGAGCAGTTATTCTGCATAACGGTACCACAATAGAGGTATTTTAGTTTTACATGTACACAGCAAACACCTGAACAGAAAGAATTTGTCCATCTACTGTTATGGGTAGGTGCAACTTATATAACTGTACTATGTCCATCAGTCCCACTGTTGAAGTAGCCTTTTGGCTATATGGGTTGATTATCAAGGCCTATCCAACTTGGGAGGAGGAATGATAAGAATCCAGGAGCCCCTGCAAAATGGTCCTAGTAAAGCCAGTCCTGGACCTGAAAAAGCAATCCTGTATGCAATAATTTATAAAAGTAAGTACAGAGGACTGTGTAATTGCCTCTAGAATGCTTATAGAGTCCAGTCCTTTCCAATATGTCATCAAAGAAAACAAGGCTCTATTAGATTGTATCTTAATCCTACCTGGAAATGTTTTACCATGGTGGGAATAACAACAGAAGATATAATAAGAAACAACCAACTGGAACAGTCTGAATTGGCACACTCAAAAACTATCTACTCAGTGATCTAGCATAAAGGAAGAAGTGATAAAATGCAAGCTACTTAATTATACTGAAAATCATTACAATGGTCTTTTTTTGAAGCCAGTAATTTGAAGCAGTGTTAAACAATACCACCACACTTTGCCCAGAAAGCAATATCACCACTAAAACATTATTTTTGTCACCAGAACTTATATCCAGCATTCAGGTGTAACTAGGGAAGGCACCTATGTTTTAAAAAAGAGGAGCAGAGATCTACAAGTTTTACCACTTAAAGGATGCCAATGATGTTAAGAATAATGCACAGCACTGAATTTTTAATCAGACAAATCAATGACCATTTTATTTATTTATTTTATTTTATATTTGTTTACTGGGAGAGTCCAACTGGGCAAGAAGCTCACTTTCAGCAGAGGCCTGAGGAGAAAAGCTTCAAAGTGTTTAGTACAATTAAATGTAATAAAACACAGGTAAATTAAGTACAGAATAAAGTTAATATATGAATAGGACAAACATACAATAAAATACACAAACATGTAGTACTGTTGTTGGGGATTACATTCAGATATTTGGTGACAAATAATATAGTGGTTAGTACAATAAAAATAATAAAACGTGTTATTTGAGTGTGGAATAAACGAACAGAGGTGATGTACATTTACTCAGGAGCATCAGCATAGGGTAAAGATACATAATTACTCAAAATGTGCAGTTTGCTTAAAGAAGAGTGATACAATATATACAGTGTATGTTACAATGCAGTGGGATAAGGATGCACTCTCTTGTAGGTATATATAGTTCAGCAGTAGCAATTGGAGAGCTTCATTATGTTGTGGAAGGTGATAGTGAAGGGTTGATAGTGACTAAGCATACGTAAGCACTATTATAAAGACAACACTATTGTACAGGAAGAATTTAATTGAGTACACTCATGTAGACAGTATGCTATTATGGGGAGCAACAAAGGGTCTGTGCACTTACATATCTAAGACATATACAAATGGGACCGGACAGTTTTAGAATGACAACACAATTTTTGACCATTGACATTGGCTCTGGATGATATTCACTGTTGATGTGACTCCCTGACCGCATGTGCAAAAATATGAAGAAGGGGGTTATGAATGGATAGAATTAAAAAGGGGACACAAGGGGATCAGGCTTGTATGACAAGTGCATGTGGTTGTCTCATGTGCATAACTGTTGTAGGTGGAGGAAAAGGCTACAAAATGATGAAACATTTTAAGAAGTTATCTTTACTTGAATTCTGTACTTCACATTCCTATATCAGAAATTCTATCAGACTTTAACATACTTACAAGGACAGGTGATCAGCTTCAGTGTTACAAGGACAGGTGATCAGCTGCAGACAGTGTTACAAGGGCAGGTAATCAGCTGCAATGTTACAAGGACAGGTGATCAGCCGTAGTGTTATAAGGACAGGTGATCAGCTACATTGTTACAAGGACAGGTGATCAGCTGCAATGTTACAATGACAGGTGGCCAGCTGCAATGTTACAAGTACAGTTGCTCAGCTGCAATATTACAATAACAAGTAATCAGCTGCAGTGTTACAAGGACAGGTGATCAGCTGCAGTGTTACAAGGACAGGTGATCAGCTGCAAAGTTACACGGACAGGTGATCAGCTGCAAAGTTACACGGACAGGTGATCAACTGCAGCATTACAATGACAGGTGATCAGCTGCAATGTTACAAGTACAGGTGATCAGCTACAGTGTTACAAGGACAGGTGATCAGCTGGATCATCTGCAGTGTTACAACAGGTGATCAGCTGCAACATTACAATAACAGGTGATCAGCTACAGTGTTACAAGGACAGGTGATCAGCTGCAATGTTACACAGACAGGTGATCAGCTGCAACGTTGCAATGACAGGTGATCAGCAGCAGTGTTACAAGGACAGGTGATCAGCTACAGTGTTACAAGAACAGGTGATCAGTTGCAACGTTACAAGGACAGGTGATCAGCTGCAGTGTTACAATGACATGTGATCAGCTGCAACATTACAATGACAGGGGATCAACGGCAGGGTTACAAGGACAGGTGATAAGCTACAGTGTTACAAGGACAGGTGATCAGTTGCAGCGTTACAAGGACAGGTGATCAGCTACAGTGTTACAAGGACAGATGATCAGTTGCAATGTTACAAGGGCAGGTGATCAGCTGCAATATTACAAGGACAGGTGATCAGTTGCAAAGTTACAAGGACAGGTGATCAGCTGCAGTGCTACAAGTACAGATGATCAGCTACAGTGTTACAAGGACAGGTGATTGGCTGCAGTGTTACAAGGACAGGTGATCAGCTGCAGTGTTACAAGGACAGGTGATCAGCTACAGTGTTACAAGGACAGGTGATTGGCTGCAGTGTTACAAGGACATGTGATCAGCTGCAATGTATGGATTATTTAAAGCATCTCTCAGATGGTTACAGCTCCATTCATTGTTTTGAATGTCTGCTTTCATATTCATTAATGATGCGCAGAGATAAGTATTGCTGTGTGATATAACATTTCACAGTAACTAAGGAAGTACTCAAAATACAAGTTGTTCTTGTTTATGTCTTTAAATAATAAAAATACAATTATAAAAACAACATTATTGTGATAACTGGCTGCAGTCTGCAGTGACAAATAACTTGTGTTCATTGCTCTAGACATTCTCTCAAATCTAGGTATCAATGCCATCCCTTTATCCTAAATGTTTATCATAAATTTGAAATACAAATAATCCAGCCACATTGGAAAAGCTACAGTAAAATAGTGAGGACACTTCATGTTCACAGAGTTACTCGATTTTGTATCTCTTTAAAAAAAATAAAGCAAACTAAACCATTTCTTTGAAAAAGCGTCAAACTATATTTTACTATGTTTTAAAACAAAATCATCATAATTCTCACCCCATTTCCCCCCACTTGTCTGAATAACAGTTTTAGATTTTTATCCAAATGACAGCACTTCCAAAAGAACTCTGTCGAAAGCATAACTGATTAGATTTCCAAGTAAGCGCAGAATTACATAGTTGGTTATATATGACACTCCCTTACCTTGTCAAATAAGGCAATGTAGAGTGAAAACCCAAATCTGTCGACAAGGTTTATCTTGTCGGATAAGGCACTACACAGCTCCATGGCAGTTGTCGCTGAGTCGGCAAGAAGAGTTTTTGTTGTTCCATCCATAAACGTGACAGGCAGCATAATCGGTTTCTTTGACTTTGTTGCCTAAAATAAATATTTAATGTACATAAAAGAGAAGGTTAAAAGTCTATGCTAAAATAAAAGTTTTCTGTGTGCATTACAGTTATTTTTATTTGCCAATATGTTAATACTTTAAGAGCAGACAGTGAGGTAAGCTTTGTTTAAAAAGATACCACTTTTCTGAATATCTGAATATATGAATTCATGGAAATAGATCTGGCCTCTGGAGAGTCCAATGGGGCTAGCCTGTGTGCATCTACATCCTTGCCTCTGCCTATCTTATGCCCCCTAGAACCCTTATTTTATTGTGCATGCCAACAACATAGCCATTTAAGTATACCAGGTTGCATGATTTCAGTCAATAAATAGTTTGTAATATCAGTGTTAATCTCCTTCAACCAGTCTGCTGCCCCCATTGATCTCTCCAATCTTGTCGTCTTCTTCTTGCCTCTCGACTCCATATATTCCCAGAATACCATCTTCTTTCACATGTCTTTCCTTCACTGTATATGTACCACACCATCCTTCCTATCCCCAATACCCGAATGCCTCCATTTTCTCCATCACTTCCAATATCAGCTTTGGCATGAACTCTTCTAGCATAATGAGTTCTAATTATATGCTGTAAATGGAAACTAAAGCTAAAATTAACATTTTAATTGGAAATGTTCAGAAAAAAAAACTGAAGTATACAACACCACGTTGTAGTGAAACAAAGGAGAAAATTAGTTATATGTATAACAGGAGGTGTGTGTGTGTGTGTGTGTGTGTGTGTGTGTGTGTGTGTGTGTGTGTGCGTGTGCGTGTGCGTGTGTGTGTGTGCGCAAGTGTATATGCATATGCCTGAACACTCACTGAGGGGATGTAGTTGTGGGTGAAAAGGAAAAAGAGATCAGATGAGAAAGAGGAGAGGATTAGTGAAAATAAAGTGATAATGAGAGTGACAGAACACAACAGCCTGGAAATTCAAACCAAGGGACCTCATTAATACATGGAGGCCAAAGTCATGCAGGTGAAGATCAGTAATCACTAGTAAGAAATAGCCAAAATAAAGTAAAAAAAGTAAAATGATACATTGAAATTAAATGTAAACATCGAAAAGTAAAGATCTGGAGGGAGATAGAGACTAATGGGAGTTTGTAAAAACAAAGTTTGTTGGAAGTCAACCAAAATGAATAATAAATGTATCTTTAGGATTTATTCTATGGTTCACATCACTAAATTCCAGGAAAATGAGAAGAATCAGCCTCCACCAGTTATTCGCTCAAGTGTTTTATTAAAAACATAAGTGCTTTTGTTCATAAAAAGTAAACATGAATTTCATCAGATCCTTGAATTCCAGCTGCAGGACACAAACACAAATCAATGACACAGTGTGAGCAGTAGCAGTAAGATGGGGCGCAGCAGATTTATCAGTGTCACCGTTCCTAAGTGCTCCCTAGTGTTCCCTTAATCTGTGAATAAAATGTATCCTAATTTCTGTTTTCATAAATACTGGAACATTCCCTGCAAATGACAAAATATATCACATTGCTAGAAATACACAACAACTGCCTGGTCATGTTAAAGACACATCTGGATCCTCAAAGCCAGGAATTTTTGGAAACACTTTTGCAGCTGTAAGAGTGAGCTCTCTTAAAGGGTTTGTTAATTAGGAGAACATTCTAGAGGTTTATAGACTGTTTCTCACCAGAAGATTATGCAGAATGCCTGGTTAATGGTGTGAAGCCTGGGCTGCCAGTTAGCCATTTTTATCTTCTGGAAGAGTGAAGGCTGTTTTTGTAATCTGGAAATGACTACACATTCCTGCATTCTGTTTGCTGCAGAAAACAGAATCATAGTGTTTGTAAAGTCACTGACTGCTAACAGAAGTTGTACTACAAGCACTACTTCATTGAAATGCAATTATGTTCTTACGCAGTTAAACAAAAAAGGTGAAAAGTGACATTCGACTTTAAAATTCCAAAATGGAAGGAAAAGGGAAAGGAGGAAACAGGGAAGGGGTGGAGTAAGGGCACGGCTTTATCCTATGTTTGCTTCTTCCAAATGTGGCAACCCTGGGCAATGAGTGCCCGTGAGAAGGAAGCACTAATATTAAGATTAGGCTATAAGATAGGAAGGCGAAAGAGACGAACAACTGATCATGTTGTATAAACTGCTTCATTCACTGGAAATATAATTTCAATTGCCTTTGTGCATCCAGACAATGAAGTAAATACTTTACCTTGTTGAGGTACCTACATAAAATACTGAAAGATATATGGACTGGATAATATTAGTCTAAAATGTCACTTCAGGTTAAGGATGAGGGACTAGTATGGAGAAAGAAATTATCACTCTGAAAGACCAGGTAAGGAGGTTGACAGGAAAAGACTTGAAGTTCTGATACTCTTCTGGCTGAAATCAATGCCACAAGGAAGAGTTTTCCAGAACAGAAATTTGAGATCAGTCAAAGTAGCTGTTTCAAAATGAGTCAACGTCAACTTCTCCAACATAATGTTAATGCCCCAAGGAAAGGGTAGGATTCATGAAGGGGAGTCAAAGCAAGAAGGTTCCTTTCATGAATACATTTTGGATAGCCAGAGATTGCAAAATGAAGATGTGATAGCAATTCATAAAAGCTGCTAAATGCATCACATCAAAAAGAGAACAGAAGACAGAAATAATAAGACTGAAGAGATAGCTGGAAAGGGATCTAGGCCTTGTTGAAGAGTCCACAACAAAACCTTTTTCTACTTGCCCATATAGGGAATAGGTTTCTGGGAAGTGGTAGGGATTTGGACCACCTTGGATGTCCATTAAGGGAAGATGAAGGGATTGCATGTCCAGGTGAGGCCTGCCAGACAGGTGAGACAGGAGATCTGGAAGGGGATTTAAAAGCAGGGAGGCTCTTTGAGATAAGGCCAAAGCAAGGGAAACTACAGTAATTGAGGCAGGAATGGGGCTATGAAGATTACTTTGCTCTGCATAGTTTCTGGAAAAATGTCATAATCAGAGGAAGGGGGTGGAGGCATACAAAAGATCTGGTGGCCACTGATGAAACAGAATGTCCATTGGGGTCTATCCTTATGGAGGGATAAGGAAAATAAATTGCTGCTCTTTGTGTTGGGTAGGGATGTGAATAGGTCACAGCAAGGCTTACCCCAACAACAGAATAACCTTGGTGCTACCACCTGTGGACTGAGGGAGCACTTGTGAGGCAGCAGAATATACCTTCTAAGCCTGTCCACTAAACAGTTGATCTGACAGGGGATGTGCATTGCAGACAGAAAGCATTGTGAAGAAATTGTTCACAGCCACACTCTCATGGCCTCCCAACACACAGAATAAGATCTGCTGCTACCCTGTGTTTTGATAAACTATACTACTGCTGCATTGTCCATTTGTATAGTTATAACACCCAGGGAAAGAAGATCTAGGAACATCTACAACCCTAAGAGAACCACTCTTTTTTCCAGTACACTGATGTGTAGACTGGACTCTAGTTGCCACCACATCTCTTGGACCGCCCACTTTAAAGACTCCCTCCCAATCCAGAGCAGACACATCCATGTTAACCATATTGACTGGAAGGGGTAAGGAAAAAGGGGCATCCTGTGTTCAAGCCACATATCAATTGGTTTTGGAAGCAGTAGAAATATGGATAAGCTTGTGTGTGTTGTCCTGTAGTTGAGACCATTCAACTCAGAAGGTCCCCTGAAAAACTGCCATGTAGTGTCTCACATATGGCACTAGATTAGGCTTAACATCTTGAGGATAACATGAGTGAGGGGGGTGGGGTAGAAAAACCGATAAGATACTGTATCATTAACAGTATGGATAGAATGTTGCCTTGAGGGAGTCTGACTAGTATATGCTCAGTCTTAAGATGGTATTGAAAAATGATGAAATTCCGTGACTGTTCCAGCTGTAACTTAGTCATGTTGATAAATATTCCTAGGGGCAGGCAAGGTTGATTCAAGTAATTCATTGCTTCTATCAGGGATTACCTGGTGGGACAGATTAGGAGCAAGTCACCCAAGTAAGGGAAAAAAGTGCAGGCTCAAGGTCTCATGTGAGAGGTGACCACTGCCATGTACTTGGTGAACACCCTGAGGACAGGGATGAGACATAATGACAGGGCACAAAACTGATAGTGACTGCTTCCACTTGAAATAACAGGAACCTCCAGGAAACTTTGGCAATTTGGACATGTAGTTTCACATTCTGAGGGTCTAGTGAACACAACCAATCCCCTTCCTAATGACAAGGAAGGATGGATTGCTTCACCACCATCAGGAACTTGGTTTTCTTGACATAATGATTTAGGCCATTGAGATCCAGAATGGCCTGATGTCCTGTATTTTCTTGAAAGTCAAAAAGAATTCTCAACAATTTTATAGGTAGTTACTAGGCAAGTGGTCTAGAAAAACCAAGCCTAGCTCAGTTTTTCCATCTGCCCCAAAGTTCTATCTGGTTAACTAACTTCCTCAAGGTCACACAGCAGGCAAAAGGAGGCAGAGGGAATCAAACCTTGGACCACAGGAAACAATTCATTAACAACTCACAGCCTTAATCCTCTGCATTAACTGGCAAACTACCAGAACCTTTCTAGTCTGGTGGGACCTCTTGGCTGGCTTGTTTGGAAAGAAGGCTTCATATCTCTGCTCTAGCCACCTCCTTCTGACAGGGTATGAAATCTAGTAATAGTGAGGAGGTTGGCTTTAGTAATTATGAAAATAAAATGATATAGTTTTTGGATAGTACCTTCATGACCTATTTGCGCTGTGTGATGCCCTCCCACTCATCTCGGTGTAGGGAGAGATGATCACTTGACTTCCTCCAGAGGGGGATAGTCAAGCAAGTCCTCAGGGGTTCTGCAGTTGCCTCTACTGCAGGAACCAGAAAAACCCTGGTTCTATACAGCACCTATGCCCTTAGGTTCGTGTTCATTAAAGGGCTCCCACTTCCTCAAGAAACTAGTTAAAGGACTGCCATTTGGATTTTTAAAGCATAAATTCTTAGAGCCTTTCTGATTGCTTGAAAAGGATCTCTATGTGGTAAGAATGTAACCCACTTGGGGGACAACTGTTTGCCCTCCTCTTTGCTACTGACCGGATTCTTCTTCATCTTTAGTCCAAAAAGAAAGGACCCATTGAACAGGGTATTAGTGAATGATGCCTTAATGTTCTCCAAGAAGCCACAAAGTCTATGCCTGGCAAAACTCTTCAAGGTGATGCCTCCTTCAGCTGCTCTAGTCACTCCATCAGCTGCAATGTGTAAAGCTGCATGGATAAGGTGTCAATGTCCAACACAATTGACACCAGTGCCTTTGGTTCTCTGCAGATATCAGGTGCCGGCAGTCTTCACAACAAGTCCAAGGTCTGTATTACTAGAAGCAGTTCATATGCATCAGGCAGTTAAGAGCCCAATGCAAAGGCACACTTTCCCATTCAGTTCATTGCCCTGGAACCTTTATCTGGCAGATGGACTGCTAGGATCTCAAAGCGTTCTCTCTTAGTTGCTGCTGCTACCATCATTGAGTATGCAAAGGGGCCTTTACTCCAGTATGATCTGTCCCTAGGAAGTTGCAGTATCTTGTCAAGTTTCCTTTGAATGGGCTCAGCCACACTGGGTTCTCACCAAGTCAGCTCCTCAACCATGTCAATCATGCAATCTTTGGGGGGGGGGCATTCGGGATGTAGATGGGACAATCAAAAAAGCCTCCATCAGAATTTTTTCATCAGGGAGAGAGCTTCTGAAGACTATCTACCACTCTGCCTCATCATTTCTACAATTTCTATGAATCTGGGGTCATCTGGAGGGAACTGCAGGGATCACACCCTTTCATGTAGGTCTGAATTAGGGTGAGAGACTCTGTTGGAGAGTCTGTGCCTCCTTTTGTGTATCATCTTTCTAAGCATTTGGGATGAGGAGTTCTCTGTGTGACTGAAACAGAAGTCTGATCCTGACAGATATCATGTTTGTAGGCGTTTCAAAATTCTCTGTACCTAGAGTTCATGACTGGTGCCCAACACTCATGATTGCTGGGTGTCATTGGAAGAAGCCAAGGTCAATGGTTCATCTGCTTTGTCCCATCAAATACACTGTGAAGGCTGCCAGCCTAGCTAGATAGAATTTTATAGATAATTCTGTCATCAGTAAATATTAATGTAAACCACAGGCTTGTTGTCTTAAATGGTAAAAATAGTATTACAGGTGGAAATGGAAAAAATATAACAACAGTGCACTCTACTGACCAAGTAAAAGCATGTTGTGACCTTTTGATTTAAACATGTTGCCAAAATGTCTAAACGAAAACATTCTTTCTATTGTTTTAACCAAAAGTCAAATTGCTAGATTTAAACATGCAAATGTATTTTTATTGCTCTGCTTCCTGACCAGCTGCAAGATAACAAAAGGAGATTAAGAATGTAAATGTAGTTTTTGTTAGCCTGGGAACCCAGGGAAGTGTGAAGAATGATGTAATGTGAACCAGGAATGTGATTTTAAAAACAGAGAGAATCAGAGAGCATTAAGCATTTTGTCTTGACCATCCAACTTTTCACAACTCTGCCTGTGTTCTATATGCAAGTTTATCTTAGACTTGTATTTTCTCTTAGAACTAGCTAGAAACTAGAGAGATTAGACTAAGTGTTTTTCTGTGATGTCAGAATTGTACTACTGAATTATTTTAAGTATTCCTCTGTGATCTCTCAACTCTTGACTAGCACTATGTAGTAAAAAGTATTTTCTTGTGTTTTTAGTATTTATTATTAAATATTTTTAAACCTTTCAACTGTGGCTGTTTTGCGTAGAGTTAATTTAAGCTCTAGAGTACATTGCATGTATATAGTGATTACTGTCCAAGTCACTCCAAATAAGCCTTGCTGTTCAGTTGCACTTACCATTTGGATAATAATATTGCACAGTAATAATTGAATACCCTTTTAGGGGCCTTTGAGTAGCTGATAAATATTAGCTGGGTGGTGGCAGTGATTTCTACCGTATAGTCTGGGTAAAAGGGGCACTGCTGAAGAACCTGTGCCAGCCTTCTCCAGGAGTGTCTGTGTGGTTGTATAAACTCTTATCTCAAAGTGTGTGTGTGTGTGTGTGTGTGTGTGTGTGTGTGTGTGTCAACTACCTGGGCAGGGACACATAGCACTGATTGGACAGAGAGGGTGCTGGAGGTTTTAGCTTGCCCAGCTGACTGAGATCTGGACCCTATAGCTGTGCCAGTGGGGAGTCTTATTGGGGACCTGGAGAGCAAGGGAGTGGCCAGTCCTGGACTGACTGTAATCTATGTGTGCTCTTAAGGGAAATTGCACTTTACTGTGTGTATTTGTTATCCTTTCCTCCTATATGAGACTCCCCTCACTGGTGTTAGTGGTGAGGATTGAGGCTTCTTGATTGCTGGGCCAGGGCATGGGCATCACATATTAATTGTTTGGCAGTGGTGGGATATCCACATCACATATTAATTGGTTGGCAAATACTAATTGGCTTGTAGTGGTGTGGGTAGAGTGAATTCCTGTAGCTTGTGTACAGTGAGCTTTGAAGATGTTTTGTACTCTAAATCAGCCATGCAGTGAATACTCAGAGTTCAGATCATAATTGTTTTATTTCTTTTGTTAGCTTAGTTAGTCAGGGTGAGCAGGCAGCATGTCAGCAGAGGAGTGTGGAAAGCTGACAAGGAGCCAGCTGGCGGAGATGTGCCAGGCTAGGGGATTGGTGCATGAAAACCTGACTAAGGCATACCTGATTGCAGCCCTGGTTATAGCTGCATCAGAAAACAGCAACCAGGAGGACAATCAGACTGGCAGTGGAGATATAATACCCTCGGAGAATGGACAGCTTAACCTTTCTGCAGAGGACTTAAAAATCCATCTGGAGCTAAAAAGACTTGAGTTGGAGGCCAGGCGTTTGGAGACAGAAGCCAAGGAACAAGAGTGGCAGAGGAAGCATGAGAGGGAAATGCTGACTCTTCGCCGGAGTTGTGGAGGTAATGGGGAAGAGAGAAACTGGACCCCAGAAGCACAAAACATCAGTAAATTTCTTCCGCAGTTTAAAGAGAGGGATAATTTTGATAGTTTCATTCATATGTTTGAGAGGGTATGCAAACAGTATAGTGTTGACCAAAGGCTTTGGGTATGGTTCCTGACCCCCTTACTCCATGGTAAAGCTGTAACTGTTTTGTCAAAAATGTCTGACGTTGCATGTTTTGATTAGACTGCTGTTGAAAAGCACTTGTTAGAATTGTTTAAGCTAACACTTGAAATGTATAGGAAAAAGGTTTTGTGAGCATAGATGCAAGTCAGATGAAAGTGTGTGTGAATATGTTGCTGAACTGGGCACTTATTTCCATAGCTGGCTGAGTGGATGTTAGGTCACCACTTTTGAAGGGCTGGCAGACCTTTTGGTGAGGGAACAAGCCCATAGCACTTTGCCTGAGGACGTGAGGATCTGGTTAGCTGATAGACAATGTGCTACTTCAGATGAGTTGGGGAAGAAGGGCGACCTATACCTGGCAAGCAGGGCAGACCTGTACAGGAAAGAGACCCCTAGTACTGCTCACAGGTTTAAAGGAACCCATGGTGGGCAGCCCAGACTGCCCCAACAGAATCTGCCAGCATCAGGGGAAGCCACTAGTCCAGCTACACGTCCAGGAGCTAGGGTTAAATATTTTGAATGCAACCAGTGGGGCCATGTGGCATACAGGTGTCCACAGAGGCAAGGTGAGGAACAAAAGGTGAGGTTGCCAGTAAGTGGGAAAGACAAAATGCCAATAGTAGGCTGTCTTGAGACAACAGGGGTACCGAACTACCATCCTGCAGATGTCCTGATAGGGAAGGATTTGGATGAGCCAGTACCATGTGCTTATGCAGTTACACGTGGTCAGGCTAGGAGACAAGCATGTGGGTCTGGTAGCCTAGGGGAGACCCAGACAGACTGCATACTTGCAGCCAGGACTGGTGAGATGGTTACTTCAGGAAGGGAGCTACCCTGTAGCAGTGAGACTGAAAGTGAGCCGCAGCTGCTTGGGGGTACTGATGGTCCCTTGGATGGAGGGACTGCAAAGGTAGTGGTGAGTACTAGTACCCAGGCTGACAGTGAGGCACCACTGTCAGAGGATGCCTGACTTCCTGTGGAAGGGGATCTGGGAAGGGTTACAAGGAGAGAGTTGAAACAGGCTCAGCTCTCAGACCCTACATTGCAAGGCCTGAGGCAAGTAGCTAGGGAGGCACCTGATTCTCAGGGAAAAGGGGAATCTGTATACTGGGACAAAGGGTTACTATACAGAGAGTGGACCCCTGAGGGAGGACTAGAAGGTGAGAGAGTACAGCAGTTGGTAGTGCCTAGACTATATTGACTGGCACTTCTATCCATAGCCCATGATATTCCCTTTGCAGGTCATATGGGCATAAAACGTACAAAGAGGCATATTATACAGAACTTCTATTGGCCTGGAATTTCCAGAGATGTAACAAGGTACTGCAGGACCTGTGAGCAGTGCCAAAAGGTAGGCAAGGCAGGAGACAAGGTGAGAGCTCCTTTGATGCCTTTGCCTGTGATTGAGGAGCCATTTCAGAGGGTAGCTATGGATATTGTGGGTCCTCTGAGTACCTCAAGTTCCACAGGGAAAAAGTATATCTTAGTGGTAGTGCATTTATGCGACATGATACCCTGAGGCGGTGGCTTTTTCCTCCATTGAGGCAGAGAAGGTGGAAAATGCTTTGTTAGAGATTTTCAGCAGGATAAGTTTCCCAAAAGAAATAGTGACTAACAGAGGTGTCAATTTCATGTCAGACCTGCTGGCTTGTCTGTGGAAGTCCTGTGGGGTGAGGCACATGAAGACCACCCCCTACCATCTGCAGACTAATGGTCTTGTTGAGAGGTTAAACTCTACAATCAAGTCCATCCTACGAGTATTTGCAGATCAGTTTAAGAGGGAGTGGGACAAATATTTGCCCCATCTGTTGTTTGCTTACAGAGAGGTTTCCCAGGAATCCACATGTTTTTCACCATTTGAGTTGCTGTATGGGCATAGGGTAAGGGAACCTCTAGATTTAATTCAAGATGAGTGGGAAGGTGAGTGCGAGTCTCACAATGTGTCTGTTGTGGCATACATCCTAAACCTCAGGACAAGGCTCAGGGAACTCATGGGCTTGGCCCAGGAGAACCTGGCAGAAGCCCAACAACAGAAAAAGGTGTGGTATGACAGGAATGCTCGAGCTAGAGAGTATGCTGTAGGGCAGCAGGTAATGGTTCTCATTCCTGTCAGACACAACAAGCTGCAAGCAGCTTTGGAGGGACCCTACAAGGTGGTAAGAAAGGTAAGTGATGTTAATTACATGGTGAAACTGCTTGGCAGATGGCAGGGGCACAAATTGTACCATGTTAATTGTACCATGTTAACATGATGAAACCTTACCATGATATGGAGGCTCTTGTGCTGAGCATTTGTAGTGGATTGCAGAAGGAGTCTGAGGGAGATCTGGGGACTGATCTCCTCTGTGAAGCTCGGGCTGACACCTCATTGGAAGGGGTAGCAATGTCCCAGCAGCTATCTCCTACCAAGCTTCGAGAAATCCAAGCAGTGTTGCAGGAAATTGGGGACATGTTCACTAGGAAACCAGGGTGTACCCACCTGGGGCAGCACCAGGTGGATACAGGACCCCAAAGGCCTATTAGGCAGGCCCCTTATAGAGTGCCTGAGAGAGTCAAACAGACTCTGAGGGAGGAGGTACAGGAGATGTTGGAATTAGGGGTGATTCAAGAGTCCAATAGTCCCTGGGCCTCCCCAGTGGTGCTGGTGCCAAAGAAGGATGGCAGTACCAGGTTCTGTGTGGACTACAGGAAATTAAATAGTCACACAGAGTCAGATGCTTACCCCATGCCTAGGACAGATGAGGCCCTAGAGCAGCTAGGTGGGGCTAAGTATCTTATAACCGTTGATCTTACCAAGGGTCACTGGCAGGTGCCCTTGACTCCCAGTGCAAGAGAGAAGTCAACCTTTGTGACTCTTTTTGGCTTGTATGAGTTCACCAAGATGCCATTTGGGATGAAGAATGCCCCCAGCAACTTTCCAGAGGCTGGTAGATCATATCCTGGCAGGGGCAGGAGGGTTTGCCCTTGCTTACCTAGATGATATTGCCATCTACAGCCATTCCTGGCCAGAGCACCTTCAGCATGTCAGGGAGGTGCTGGGCAGACTACAGAGAGCAGGGTTGACCATTATGCTGAGCAAATGTCAGGTGGGTATGGCAGAGGTCTCCTACCTAGGACATAGAGATGGGAGTGGTAAAATAAGGCCAAAACCTGCCAAAGTGGAAGCCATTTAGGCATGGCCTGCACCTGTTACTAAAAAGCAGGTGATGGCATTTTTAGGGACAGCAGAGTACTACAGAAAGTTCATCCCCAGTTATAGTACCATAGCTGCTCCCCTCACAGACCTGACAAGGAAGAACAGGCTAGATAAGGTAGTCTGGACCCCAGCATGTGAGCAGGCATTCCAGAAGCTTAAATAAGCTTTGGGAGGACCCCCTGTGTTAGCCAGTCCAGATTACAGCAAATAATTTGTTGTGCAGGTGGATGCTTTGAACCATGCAGTGGGGGCTGTACTTAGCCAGATTTCCTCAGTGGGAGAAGAGCACCCAGTGGTTTATCTCAGTCATAGGCTCCAACCCAGGAAGGAATGCTATACAGCTGTAGAAAAGGAATGTCTAGCCATAGTGTGGGCACTGCAGAAACTTCAGCCTTATCTGTATGGAAGAAAATTCACTGTTGTGACAGATCACAACCCCCTAACATGGTTAAACATGGCCAGCCAGCAAAATGCCAAGTTGCTAAGATGGAGCCTGGGGTTGCAAGCATATGATATGTCCATGCAGCACCACAGTGGGGTTAGCAATGCCAATGCAGATGGGCTCTCAAGACAGGGAATGGGGTAAGGTATACTCAGATAGACCTAACCCTCTCAAGCAGTGTTTTTCAAGGGTCACTTGAAAAACTAGCTTGAGTTCTCCGGGGCGGGAGAAATGTGAAGGCTGCCAGCGTAGCTAGATAGAATTTTATAGATAATTCTGTCATCTGTAAATATTAATGTAAACCACAGGCTTGTTGTCTTAAATGGTAAAAATAGTGTTACAGGTGGAACTGGAAAAAATGTAACAACAGTGCACTCTACTGACCAAGTAAAAGCATGTTGTGACCCTTTGATCTAAACAAAGTGCCGGAATGTCTAAATGAAGACATTCTTTCTATTGTTTTAACCAAGAGTTAAATTGCTAGATTTAAACATGCAAATGTATTTTTATTGCTCTGCTTCCTGACCAGCTGCAAGATAACAAAAAGAAATGTTAAGAATGTAAATGTAGTTTTTTGTTAGCCTGGGAACCCAGGGAAGTGTGAAGAATGATGTAATGTGAACTTAGAATGCGATTTTAAAAACAGAGAGAATCACAGAGCATTAAGCGTTTTTGTCTTGACCATCCAGCTCTTCAGTACTCTGCCTGTGTTCTATATGTAAGTTTATCTTAGACTTGTATTTTCTCTTAGAAATAGCTAGAAACTAGAAAAATTAGACTGTGTTTTTCTGTGATGTCAGAACTGTACTACTGAAATATTTTAAGTATTTCTCTGTGATCTCTGAACTCTTAACTAGCACTGTGTAGTAAAAAGTATTGTCTTGTGATTTTAGTATTTATTATTAAATATTTTTAAACCTGTCAACTGTGGCTGTTTTATGTAGTGTTAATTTAAGCTCTAGAGTACATTACATGTATATAGTGATTACTGTCCAAGTCACTTCAAATAAGCCTTGCTGTCCAGTCGCACTTACCATTTGGATAATAATATTGCACAGTAATAATTGGGCACCCTTTTAAGGGCCTTTGAGTAGCTGATAAATATTAACTGGGTGGTGGCAGTGATTTCTAGTGTATAGTCTGGGTAAAAGGGGCACAGTTGGAGAACCTGTTCAAGCCTTCCCCAGGATTGTCTGTGTGGTTGTATAAACTCTTAACTCAAAGTCTGTGTGTGTCAGCAACGTGGGCAGGGACACGAAGCACTGGTTGGACAGAGAGAGTGCTGGAGGTTTTAGCTTGCCCACTAGGCTGAGATCTGGACCCTATAGCTGTGCCAGTGGGGAGTCTTATTCGGGACCTGGAGAGCAAGGGAGTGACCATCCCCGGACTGACTGTGATCTCTGTGTGCTCTTAAGTGAAATTGCACTTTACTGTGTGTATTTGTTATCCTTTCCTCCTATATGAGATGCCCCTCACTGGTGTTAGTGGTGAGGATTGAGGCTCCTTGATTTCTGGGCCTGGGCACAGGTGTCACATACACATAGGTCAAGTTCTATTATTAAAACACTGATAATGTGCCTGTATGAGCCAACAAGACTTGTATCAAAGCAAGACTTGAAGTCAAGGCTCTGGCACCAAGGGGTGTTAATCCTAAGATATTAGTTAACATGAAATCTGGCTTTGGCTCTAATAGATTGAACACCAAAATATCAGAGACAGTGCATGGTTCCTATACCAAACTTCAGCTTTGACCTCCTAATGCTTAGTTATTCTCAGAATCGAGTGGATATGAGTTGAGACAGGTGGAACCATGGGAGGTGAGAAAGGTGGAACCATAGTAGTCTGTATCAAGGGATCAAGCCCTTTCAATGTTAAAGCAAAGTTGACTGCACCAGCAGAACAATCATCACTGACACTCCCAATACCAAAACTGAACTGGGGAGTGCTCAATGCTTGTGGTCCTACCTCATCCACCCTAGAGACAGAGGAAGATAGGAGGATACCTATATCAGTTTGAACTTTGATTAAGGCCTTCATCATTTTCTCTGAACTGTGCTACATGGAGAGGCTTCTGACAGACTTTGCTGATCTAGTGGATTGGGCACAAGATGGCATAGACTTTAGGCACCTAGAGAGTTCCTTTTCTAAGGAAAAGCTCCCTGCTCTGAGAGGCTTTTGGCTGACAGATTCCAGGAACATTACAAAACAGAAGACTGATAAACCTACTATATAATATTTTACCACTAATGATCATTATGTTTGTGTTTTCCAGCAAGTATTCTGTGATGCTAACCGTATAGAAACACTAACGCTAAATGTATTATTCTCCTTCCTGCCAGCAAAGCCATGGGGTCAGTGAAAGACATTTCTTATTTTTCTGCATTAGTCATCCTTGCTCCCCGTGAAGCCTTTACTTGTACAAATTTTCCCCTCAAGACATTTGTTTTTTTTTTTCAGATTTCAGTTACTTCTTCTCAGTTATTACTCCTGATCACATGTCTTACTTACTTGCCCTGGGAAAAAGTCCGTGGTTCAGAATTTTAAGTTTCATTATTTTCATCTCGCGAATATGACATCCAAGATTCTGGTCTTTCGATATTTGAAAGGTAAGCCACACATGGATATATATATATATATATATATATAGACAGATAGAGAGATACACACCTCTTATTCTGCATTGCTTTTCCACTAATTTGTGTTTTAATCTTTCAGTTCCTTCTAAAGAAATCACTGAGCACAATTCATAAGCAACACAGAAAACGGTCCAAATAAGACACTTTTTTCAAAATAAAATAATAGAAGCAAGCCATGAAGAGAGATAAACTTTTACCTCACTCGACTTCATCAAACCAATTCAACATATTTATAACAAACCATCAGTTAATTCACCAATCAGCAATTTTCATTTTAAAACACTTTTTTATAGACATGCTCTTATTTAATCTTTGTGTTTATAACAAGCTATTAGTTTCTTAATTGTAAAATACTTCCAACAGGTATACTGTTATTTAATAGTTGTATTCAATAGTACCTACTAGAGTAACTCTTTAATTTCCACCAATGTATTAACGTCTCCATTCTTTTTTATTGTATACTACACTTTACAGATGTGGAATTTAAATTTAGGTTTACCATTCCCACTTATATTTGTACAAGACCTACTTTTCTTCTTATTTCTGACAAGTGCCAGCTTAACCTTTCTTTCAGTTTGCCAACTGTTTTACTCATATAAACAAATGAAACGTCCTCATGTACAGAACAGTATATCACATATGCAGAACTGCAGTCATAACGAACAGTCTCTTATGACTTCCCCAACACAAAAGGCACACTTTCCCATCCAGTCCATTGCCCTGGAATGTTGCCCTCTTACCATCTTTACATGTACTGCTATTGGAAAATGCCTCATATATTGTCAATGGGTCTTTTACAAGTGCTTGCATACATTAGCTTGCGACACACTTCCCTGCTGTCTCTCACTCATATTGGCAAGTGCCCTAACTCCCACTATCCTGATTCCTGTGCTTCACTCCCTAACCCTAACTCTGAGCCAACTCCTGATCACTGACTAAACCTAAAATCCCTTTCCCCTCCCCAAACGTAAAGTACCCATTCCATTTTTCTTCCTCACGTACCAGTTATGCGATGAGAACTTGATAGCATCTGAACACTTGTGGCAGCTGTGTCCCTGAACTCACATTCAAGATTGAACAGCTGCTTGGCCACGTGGGTGGACAGGGAAACAGCCACTCAACCCCATGGCTTAGAGTTCCTGGATTTTGAGTAGCTAGGGCTCAAATTACCAACCAGCAATTATTTTTATAGCAACATTTACAAAAGAAATATGATCTAATATCTCTTCCCCTTATTTCTGGTGCTGCAAGAGCAAGAGACCAGTTCCTACATACAATCACCAGAGCATCTGTAGGATATGTTACAGGGAAAAATATTCTATTCCTGCATGTATGCTATGGGGGAAAAACACTCCATTCCTACATGTATGTTATAACAATGAGTAAAAAGGTCACACAGACAAACCAGTCAGTAAAAACTACAAGACAAATCTAGCCAAGCTAGTCCACTGTGTGATTCCTTAAACTTCTTGTATTAGAGGGACATGGGATATATGCAAATTACCCCTTAAGGATTTCAGGTGTTTCAGCTATATGGCAGTTATGAATGCCCATGACTTTTTTTTTCTTTTTAACTCTGTAATGGACAAATTCAAGCCAATAAAGCCAAAATCCACTAGCATGGGACATGCATGTTTTCACAGCTTTCCCATAATCCGTTTCAAGTTTGCTTTATATGAATCCTGCTAGACATAAGGAAGTAGTGGTGTATTCCTATTCCATTGACATATAATGGGATTAGTGACAGTCACTGTTATCTTATATAATGTCTGCAACAGGACTGCTTCCTTTATTTCTTGAATGGCCCTCATTTTGTGTGTGTCTCAGGGCTTGTTTTATAGTATACTAAGGAATTATACAGCTGCAACCAAAACAGTTGCTATATTGCAGGCCTTTGTTTAAGTATCTTTTTGTAGTCCAAGATGAATTGACATCCCCTCCCCCTACACTTTGGTAAATGTACTGATTATGGGATCATAGGATCATAGGAGATTACTAGGCTATAGACCTGGAGGTAATTTTAAGCCAATGTAATTCCTTAGAAGTACTTAGTCAATACCCAAAATTGCATTTAGTGATGACTGCCCATGTCCAGGAGGGTTGTGGGCACTTTCCCCAGTAATAATTTACGGTTCCCTAGCCACTACTCCAGGTTCCTCTTGAACAGTGTCATGGAGGGGCTCTGTTTCACATGAATCAGTAGCCTGTTCTAAAGATGTGGCAGTCACTGGGAGATAAATCTGGCCCTCCAGCAAGTCATATTTCAGTCGCAGGCCATATTTAAGTCCCTGGAATGGGAAGCCCTAGACCCATTTGATTTATGGATATGCAGTAAGTTCATTAGGTTTGGGTCTTGGGTTGTTCTGTAGGCTGGGCATGAGTCTCTAATAAGAAGTCTATACAATACAGAGTATAGTGACAGGGAATTTAATCGGTTCGTGTAAGGCACATTGCTGGAGGCCCTTGATCTTCTTTGTTAGAAACATCTGAGGTCTCTCTAATTGCTGCAGATGCTTAGTACGGTACATAATGAATGTGGTATTATACTCAATTATAGGCCGGATAAGTACCGAGTATATGGGGTTATAACCTCTTTTGCTCTCGAGGCGATGCCTTTACTAATCAAGTGAGCTACATGGAAAGCTTTCCTTACAATGGTAGACACATGGTGGTAGAAGTTAAGGTTGCAGTCAACCTGTAATCCCAGGTCCCTTACCACTTCATGGGTACTTAGAGTATTGCTGTTGATTTGATAGTGTGAAGGGACATTTTTTGTGCTGAAGGGAATCATGATACATTTCTTTGCATTCAGTTTGAGACCGTGACTAATACACTAGTCGTTGCTCTGTGTGAGACCCTTTTGGAGTATACTAACATCATTTGGGGACTCAATGATTGCACCTAGTTTGCAGTCATCTGCAAACTTGGTCAGCCACAACCCTTTAAATTACAAGAATCTCAAGAAATATTTTCGGACTGGGAAAGAGTAGTGGAAGCTAGGTTAAGAAGGGAGGTGATGCTTAGTGAGCAAAAGTATGGTTTCATGCACTACAGATGTGATGTTTGCCCTGATGATGTTGATGGAGAAGAGTTGCATTGTGTCTTTGTGAATTTAGAGAAAGTATATAACAGGTGCCTAGATAGGAGCTGCGGTATCGTATGAGGAAGTCAGGAGTGGCAGAGAAGTATGTAAGAGTGGTACAGGATATGTACGAGGGCAGTGTGACAGTGATGAGGTCTGTGGTAGGAGTGATGTATTCTTTCAAGGTGGAGGTGGGATTACATCAAGGATCAGCTCTGAGCCCTTTCTTATTTGCAATTGTGATGGACAGTTTGACAGACGAGATCAGAAAGGAGTTCCGGTGGACTATGATGTTTGCAGATGACATTGTGATTTGTAGTGAGAGTAGGGAACAGGTTGAGGAGACCATGGAGAGGTGGAGATATCCTCTATAGAGGAGAGGAATGAAAGTCAGCAGAATTAAGAGAGAATATATGTGTGTGAATAAGATGGAGCAAAGAGGAAGGGTGAGGATGCAGGCAGTAGAGTTGGTGAAGGTGGATGAGTTTAAATACTTGGGATCAACAGTTCAGAGTAACGGTCAGTGTGGAAGAGAGGTGAAAAAAAGAGTGCAGGCAGGGTGGACTGGGTGGAGAAGAATGTCAGGAGTGATTTGTGACAGATGGATGCCAGTGAGAGTGAAAGGGAAGGTCTACAAGAAGGTAGTGATACCAGCTATGTTATATGGGTTGGTGACGGTGGCACTGACGAAAAGACAGGAGTCAGAGCTGGAGGTAGTAGAGTTAAAGATGCTAAGATTTGCAGTGAGTGTGACAAGGATGGACAGGATTAAAAATGAGGATATTAGAGGGTTAATTTAGGTTGGACGGTTTGGAGACAAAGCCAGAGAAGCAAGATTGCATTGGTTTGGATATTTGCTGAGGAGGGATGCTGGGTATATTGGGAGAAGGATGCTAAGGAAGGAGCTGCCAGATAAGTGGAAAAGAGGAAGGCCTAAGATAAGGTTTATCAATGTGGTGAGAGTGGACATGCAGGTGGTGGTGTGACAGAGCAAGATGCAGAGGACAGGAAGAAATGGAAACAGATGATCTGCTGTGGAAATCCCTAACAGGAGCAGCTGAAAGAAAAAGAAGATTTTCTGACTTTTCTCTAAAGTCACAAACATTCTTTGATACTGCAATCAAGTCATCCTAAAATTTAAAGTAGTATAAACAACACATATTTAAAGTTTAAAGCTTAACATTTCAATATTGTGATGCTGCTTATGTAAATTTGTCAAAAGAGGTGACAACTGCCTTTGAACCATCAACTGATTTAATTGCTCTGTTTTGCTATGAAAGGCATGGCTTCATTGGAAGCAGCTGTGAATCAGTGTAAGTTCTCTTCCTCTCTGCAATAAAGGTAATGGAAAACAGTTTCACACCTCTCTGGCTTGTTTACAGCAGCCTAAGCTCCGGACTTCACATTTCCTTGTGTCTGTGGTATATCATGCAAATGTAAACAAATTCTTCTTCAACTTATGTGAGAAGTTAAGCTTAAAAAAGTGAGTGGTGTTTCCCTTCCTTTGATACCAAATGTGATGCCCCAACACTGGCCCAGTAATCAAAGAGCATCAATCCTCACCACTGGCAACAGCTAGGGGACGTACACTCCGGGAGGATGACAAGTACACTCACAGTAAAGTGTAATTTCCCTTAAGAGCACAAAGAGACCACAGTCAGTCTGGGGCTGGTTTCTTCCTCTTTCTCCAGATCCCCAGTAAAACTCCCCACTGGCACAGCTATATTGTTGAGATCTCAATTGAGTGGCCAAGCCAACACCTCCAGCATCCTCTCTGTCCAACCAGTGTTTCATGACACACACACACATACACACACACACACACACACACACACACACACACACACACACACACACACACACACACACACACACACACACTCTTTGAGGTTTGATTTATATACAAACACACACACACACACACACTCCTGGGAAAGGTTTGCACAGGTTTACCATCTATGCCCCCCTCTGCCCAAACTATAAGGTGATTTTCACTGCCACCAACCACTCGTATTACCTACTTTTAAGGCCCTTAACAAAGGGTGTCCAATTCTACTGTGTAATGTTACTATTAATCCAAATGGCAGTCTGACCAAGAGCAACGCTAGGAGTGGCATGTACAGCATCACCAAATCAATATGCAAGTACTCTAAGAGCTAAAATATGTCTCACAAATATCAGCCACAAAGGTAGGTTTAAATATATATATAATAATAAATAATAAAAGAACAAGACAATACTCAGTAACTCAACACAGGAACTTTAGAGTTCAGAATCACAGGAAATATTTTAAACAACAATGCAGGACAGTCTCAAATAAATACAGAAAACATCTAAACTAATCTTTACTATATTCCTAACTATATCTAAAAAGAGTTACTAGACCCTGGAAACTTACTTACAGAGCCAGGCAAGTGCAGCTGGTGATGATGAGTGGATGTTCTTGCTAGGTCCAAGACAAAATACAAAATGCCCAGTCTTTCTCTGAGAGACTTCTTAAATTAGCATCAAACATTACTGCTAGGCCAGCTTGGATGACATCACTCTTTGTCACCTGACATCAGTTCACAGGCTAAACAGAAACTAACAAAATTTAACATCTCTGTGTGAGAATATATATCTCTCAGATCTTTGCAGCTGCTAGGAAGTCATAAAGCAATAAAACACCTCCACATCTCAAACCTAGTAATTATTTCTTTTTCAGGACAATACAAAAACTTCTAGTTCTAGACATTGTGTCTGCTACACTGAAACTGAGAGAGAACTTTTATAACCAATCGTAAAGCAGTCTAATTTCAACGTATTTTCTAGACGTTTTGCAAGTTAACCCTTTTATGTTCTAGCTTCTGCTCTTAAAACATACATTTGCACAGGTATATAGTTTATATGCATTTCTGTTCTAAGTCAGCAGGGCATGCTGTGGTTACATTTTAGCTCAGTACATAACATACAGTTCTGAATAAATCATATCAATATTCACAAATGACATAGAATTATTTATAAATTTCCAGATAGCTGGGCTGGCAATAGCTCCCTGTATCACACCAATGTGAGGAAATGACAGTTTTATTAAGTACAAGCAGGTTTCACATACCTGCACAGTACTGGAATCATATTGCAGGGATAAGAGCAACCTAAGAGCTGAGTTAAACTGTAGGAGAAGGCGGAGTTTTATACAGGAGATGGCGGTGTTTTCCTTTCAATTGTTATGGATTTTGACTAGATTCATAGTGTTCTTCCTCTTAACCCACAATACCCCCCAAAAAAATTCCCCACAACCCTAACAACAGATTTTTCAAATAACATTGCAAGATATTCTGCAATCCCATAACCCCGTAGGGTGCTCACCAATAGCTAAATGAGACTCCCAATCAGAGGAGAATCTGCATCTGTTCTGACAAAGAATAAGGATACACGAGCTGCCAAGGTGAAAGCCATAAGCTCCAGACAAATTCCATTAAGACATGGAAACAGATAAAATGAATCAACCTCGGTTCGTAAAAAACAGTAGTATAATTAGATAACTGATGGTACCACACTAAAAACAGAGATGACTGTTCACATGAGACACACATATCCCCAACTAAATGCATGGACACATTAGTCAGATGTGATAAAATACAGGAATATAAAATAACATAAAAGTATTAAGTTAAGAGACAGGCCTTTTACTAGGGAACTGGTTTGTAGACTTCATGAATCTGTAGAGAAACTATGGAGAAAATAACATTGTTTTCATTTTTGCTACAAACAAACTCTACAACAGAAGAAAGGAACTGTTGCAAAAAAAAGACTAAAATCCAATGATTGGAGGAACTCCGTGGTCAGCCTCAGTAAGAAGCTGAGATCCCTCATAAAATCCTCCAAAACTAACTACAAAAACAAAATCGCCACTGATTTTAAAGACAACCACAAAGCATTCTATAGCTATGTCAAGAATCTCAATGGCAACACTCAGATCTGCTCTGAGTTAGAGCACAATGGCACTAAATATACAGAACCAACTGATATTACCAACATCCTGGCAGATAGGTTCAGTGCTAACTTTACCCATCTCTCATCCCCTAAAGGGCCTATCTCTATACTGGAAGAATGCAAAGTACCTGTAATCACGGCTGCACAGGTAAAAAACACACTCTCCAAAACCAAGAACACAGCATCTATGGGATCTGACAACATCCCAGGCTGCATTCTACATGAACTACAGAACAAACTGGCACCCCACCTAAGTACCATGTTCAATCATAGCCTCACCTCAGGCTTGGTGCCCACTGAATGGTGCACAGCAACGGTTATCCCACTCCACAAAGGGGGAGCCACCATGGACCCCGGGAACTACCACCCCGTTAACCTGACGAGCCTGGTCTGTAAGGCTATGGAGCATATCATCATGGAACTTATAAACAATGACATTGGTAATCTCCAAACTCTGGACCCTACCCAGTTCGGGATTGTAAAAGGCAGATCATGTCTCCTAAACTTGATAGACTTCTTTGAAGTGGTCACCAAAGCTGTAGATGAGGGTAAGGTGGTACACACAGCCTATCTAGATCTCGCCAAGGCTTTCGACACCATCCCCCACTCTGGAATTATAGACAAACTCACTAAACTAGGTATAAATCCCTATGTCACAAAATGGGTTGCTAACTGGCTCACTGACCGAACCCACACTGTGAAAGTAGCAGACTCTAAATTCAACTTCAGACCAGTGACAAGTGGAGTACCACACGGTTCAGTCCTAGGTCCTCTCCTGTTTGGTATCTACTTCTCTGAAGTACAGGCTAACACAGAAGGTCTTTGGCTAACAAAGTTCGCAGATGACTGCAAACTAGGAGCCATAATCAAATCTCCTAACGATGTGGACATCCTACAAAAGGGCCTCACTGAGACAGATGCCTCGTGTCAAAGCCATGGCCTCAAGCTCAATGCCAAAAAGTGCACTGTCATCCCTTTTGGTAAAATCTCTGTATCCATGAACTACCACATAGGGGGTAGTCTACTTAACACAGAAAGTGTGATAAGAGACCTTGGGACACAGGTGGACAGTAGTCTCTCCTTTGATAATCACATTGCCACAGTATTCAGGAAATAATTCTATGTGGCACACCTCATCACAAAAGGTGTCTCATCCAGGAAAAAAGAGGTCATTGTTCCCCTCTACTCATCACTTATTAGACCCATCATAGAGTACAATGCCCCTTTTGGTATGTACCTCACAAGACAGCTACAACAACTGGAAAGGCCACAGAAATACCTCACAAAGAGGATTACCTCAAACAGATGCCCTATGCAGACCGTCTCAAAGAACTCCAGCTTTACTCTGTCGCATATCCCCTACTCAGAGGCGATCTCTGCCTAACATACAACGCTATGTCAAACCCAAAGCTGTTGGACATGCTCCACGTAAAGAAATCCCAATCCCTCTGAGCTACACACTCTAGGGACCTAAACCTTGTCACCACAATAAACAGAACATGCTGGAGGGATAGATTCCTGTCACAGAGACTTCCCATACTCTGGAACAAACTACCTATCTATATCAAACAAAGCTCCTCATTAGCACTCTTCAAGAAAAATCTTGATGATTGGATGGGAAATAGGAAATTCACCTCGGGGATCACCTCTGTGGCTCTGCTCGACAGTGACACAGGAAAATAATTTTCTAGGGTGGCAAAAGCCAGGGTACCATTTGGCTAGGCTTATATAGGCCCTAGGGCCAATAGCCTAGTACCTACATATGAACCTATACATTAACTAGATAAGATGCCAGATCTGAAGAAGCATTAGAGTGAAAGCACTGGGATTAATTATTCTTTTTCTTTTTTCTCTTGTGAGCGGATGGTACATATTAAATTCTTTATCTTGAATGATGTATTTTATAAATTACATGGGACTAAGTAATTATTTGATAAAGAAACTCGGAACTCTGGAAAAACAATAGCTTTTTGGCACTTTTTTCTTGCAACTATGACATTACATGAAGAGAGATCACTGTTGGCTCTCAATCTTGATTGCGCTGAACCAAGGGCTTGACCAATGAACTGCCACTCCCACCACACGCCCATCCTGTTTTTTCTGTAATAAATAGAAGTACAGTGCTAATGTAGATTTACTGATGAAAAACAGCGCACATCTGCCAATAAATCCTCTGTGAAGAACTTTAACTCTCCAGATTTGTTTTTTTGAACTACCTTCAACTTCCACTTCGAAGGAATGAAAAGAATTGTGGTCTTTATTCGCAATTTATAATGATTTTTATATAGATTTTTATTTTAATCTTAAGATTTTATCATTTATAGTTCTGGTCATTCCTTATCCTATACGAAAATTAATATTGATTGCTTCCCACTTCTTTTTAAGGACAAGCTACATAACTGAAAATACTATACTAAGGAAACTTAAAAGGATTATAAGCCAACAGATGAAATTTGACACGTCCTTTTAAAGATGATCTCCAGCAAGTGGATACGAGCTTGGGCACAGGAACAAGCCATGATTTATTATCATTTCAAACTGGGATATCAAGAATCATTTGTCTATTTGACTTGTTTTTATGACTCTGGTAATCCACATGTTGTGGTGCTCAGGGTAGACTATTGATTTGGACTTTTTAAAATCAAGAGCTTTCAAAAGGTGATTGTTTCAATTGTAATTTACATGTATGTTATAGGTAAAAAACACTCCTTTCCTACATGTATGTTAGGTTTACTACTGAAATGTCGAACGGCACTACATCGACTGTACTATTGTCGAACACGGAAGTTCGAAAATAGTAATGTCGATGACAAAAAAACAATCTAGGACTGTGTTTTAACATATGTCGAGGTAGGGGAGATGTTTGTAGTTCTGAATAATACTGAACACCTACCTCGACCCATGTTAAAACCATTCCTAGATTGTTTTTTTGACATCTACATTACTATTTTTGAACTTCCGTGTTCGACTATAGTACAGTCGATGTAGTGCCGTTCGACATTTCAATAGTAAACCGTATGTTATATGGCAAAAACATCCTATATTTTTCCATTCATTCTGACGTATACATTACAGAGAAAAAACATTCTATCCTTTCCTTCATTTTGACATATAACCAAGAAATGCGGAACAGCATAACAACACTATTTTCTAGGTATACTCTACTTGTAGAACCAAAAACTAGAGGGATAATTAATGTTAGACTATTACTTTTCTTTTACATGTCAGCCTAATTCAAAGCATATTTTTTATGGTAAAAGTTGGCTGGTAAGAAAAAAGCTGACATTGAAAAGTAGTAATTTCCATTGAATATTCATAGATAGCAACAGTATTTCACAATACCTGTAATTCTAGCCAGCTTGGAGGTTGAGTTCTGGTTCCATTTGCAAATGTTCTCCTCAGTCTCTCTTCACAATATGGAGCATAACCGGGAGGGCCACCACTGATGAAATTCCGCAAATACTAATTGAAACAAAGAAATTAAATTGCATTAACAAGTTAGCAAAGTATAAGCAAACAATATACAATGTAACCACATCATCTCAGCAGTTATATAATTTACTTGGTTCAAAATTAGTTTCAGGCATAAAAATAAATTGCATTGACTTAAGCAATCATAAAAAAATAAATAAATTGCATCAAAGGTCATTAACGCCTCATTCTTTCAGTCGTTGCTTTGCATCAGATTACTAGACAATATATGTTAATTATTCCAGTGACTTCAGATGCTTCTGAAATGGTTTACAATTGATAAACTTGCATGCAACACATAGTCTTCAAAAGAAGAAGTCAACCAGTAAAACATCAAGGGATTAATATACACTGGCAGAAAACGATCAACTCGTTCTTTGACTGGTATAAAGAGAAAAACATAACTCACACATGATACCCATTTGTTAACCAGGGAGGTCCACTGGACACAAAATCTCTTTTCAGGGGTGAGCTGGAAGCAACATCTAGTTAAGTGACTTGTTTAAGGTCACACTTAGTAAATGAGGGTTGAGGGACTCAAACCCTGTACCACAGGAGCTACAGCTCACAACTGCAACCTTCTGCACCAGCTGCTACACAATGAAACACTAAAGCTAAACTGTGTGAAATTACAAAGCATAAGGAAAGGCCAGTAGAATAAAATGTGCAACTCATGCACCCATTGCATGCCTTCCTCCTGGCTTTCAGAGAATACCTGAAAACGACTACATTTTCTGTATTCAAAACAGATAATGTGCTAACTACAGTGATCATCAAGTCATGCAATATACTTTTCTTCTAGACAAGTCCCAGCAGAATGTGCATCTCTGTGAGGCCATACCATACTTTTTGTCTCTGGAGTACTTATTACGCCTACTGATATGATGTGGCATTGGAGCTAGGCAAATATTTGCAAGAACTGGAGAAATATATCTGCAGAAGTAAAGCGTTTATTTCTTTTAAGAGTTCATAAGTTTGAACTTACAGAAAAGATTTTGTCAGGAAGGTGTGGATCCAGAGATTCAATTTATTCCTCACCATAAGTGGATTAGTTATAATCCTGGCAAGGTCCAGTCTGCTGCACTGCTGCATGTTGCCAAGGTTGAAGCTTTACAGTGAATTCACAATGTTTTATAAATCTTACCTTGGTGCAAAAAAACTGCAGAACAGCACCTTTACCCTTTAGGAAGCATTTTCCTGTTGTACTTCAACAAAAAAAAAATCACTTTAAAAATATGATTTCCATACACTGATGTCACAAAGAAAAAGTGGTAAACGTTAACCTCAGTTGTGTCAGTGTAGGAAAAAAAAATTTTTGTGTCCACAGACTTTAATGGGCGCACCAAGACATATGTGCCACAACACACTTTACCACAAGGAAACATCAAGGTAGTAAATGTGCAATTTATTTGTGCCATGGTTTAATAAAAAGTTTATGAAGTTATTTATTAGAAAAATGGCCCAGGTACCTAACTATGGACAAGTGTAAAAATGCACTGTAGGACTTGACTCATCAAATGTTGCAGTGTATATCCTAACATCAAGAAATCACTTTAAAGAGCCCAGGGATATATGATTGTAGATGCTTATATAACTAAACTGAAAAAAAGAGTAAATGACTGTGACTTTGGCAAGTTGCATAATTCATTACTAAAATAATAATTTCTGGTATAAGAAGTTATTAAACATGATGCAGACTATTAAAAAATAGACATGACCTTATCAAAAATCCTTTTTCTAATCTCCATAGGTTCATAGGTAGGTACTAGGCTATCGGCCCAAGGGACTATGTAAGACTAGCCAGCAAGGTACCATAGCTTACGCCACCCAAGAAAGTTATTTTCCTGTGCCACTGTCCAGCAGATACACAGAAGTGATCCCCGGGTGTATTTCCTATTTCCCATCCACTCATCAAGATTTTTCTTGAAAAGTGCTAATGAAGAACTTTGCTTGACATAGATGGGTAGCTTGTTCCAGAGTATAGGAAGTCTCTGGGACAGGAATCTATCCCTCCAGCGTGTCTTGTTTATTGTGGTGACAAGGTTTAGGTCCCTAGAGCGTGTAGCTTGGAGGGATTGGGATTTCTTTAGGTGTAGCATGTCCAACAGCTCTGGGTTTGACATAGCTTTATATGTTAGGCAGAGATCACCTCGGAGTAGGCGATATGCTATGGAGTAAAGCTGGAGTTTTTTCAGGCGGTCAGTGTAGGGCATTTGTTTGAGGCCAGTAATCCTCTTTGTGAGGTACTTCTGTGGCCTTTCCAGCTGCTGCAGATGTCTTGTGAGGTACATTCCAAAAGGGGCGTTGTATTCATTAATGGGTCTAATGAGTGACAAGTAGAGGGTAACAATGACCTCTTTTTTCCTGGATGAGAACCCTTTTATGATGAGGTGTGTCACATAGAAGGACTTCCTGAATACTGTGGTGATGTGACTATCAAAGGAGATACTACTGTCCACCTGGGTCCCAAGGTCTCTTATCACGCATTTGGTGTTAAGTAGATTGCTGCCTATGTGGTAGTTCATGGGTACAGAGTTTTTACCAAAGGGGATGACACTGCACTTTTTGGCACTGAGCTTGAGGCCATGGCTCTGACACCAGGCATCTGTCTCAGTGAGGCCCTTCTGTAGGATGTCCACATCATTTGGGGACTTGACTATGGCTCCTAGTTTGCAGTCATCTGTGAACTTCATCAGCCAGCGGCCTTCTGTATTTGCCTGTACATCAGAGAAGTAGATACCAAACAGGAGAGGTCCCAGGACAGAACCCTGTGGCACTCCACTTGTCACTGCCTTGAGGTCAGATTTGGAGTCTGCAACTTTTACAGTGTGGGTTCTGTCAGTGAGCCAGTTGGCAACCCACCTTGTGACGTAGGGATTTAGTTTAGTGAGTTTAGCTATAATTCCAGAATGGGGGATGGTGTCAAAAGCCTTGGCGAGGTCAGGATAGGCTGTGTGAACCACTTTACCCTCATCCATGGCTTTGGTGACTGCCTCAAAGAAGTTGATCAGGTTCAGGAGGCATGATCTGCCTTTCACAAATCCGAACTGGGTGGGATCCAGAGTTTGAAGGTTACCAATGTCTTTGTTTATGAGTTCCATGATGATAAGTTCCATGGCCTTGCAGACCAGGCTCATCAAGCTAATAGGTCGATTGTTCCCGGGATCAGTGGTGGCCCCCCCTTTGTGGAGTGGGATAACTGTTGCTGTGCACCATTCAATGGGCACAAAGCCTGATGCGAGGCTATTATTGAACATGGTGCTTAAGTGGGGAGCCAGTTTGTTCTGAAGTTCGTGTAAAACGCAGACTGGGATGTTGTCCGGTCCCATGGATGCTGTGTTTTTGGCTTTAGAGAGTGCAGCTTTTACCTGCGTAGTTGTGATTACAGGGACTCTGCATTCTTCCTGTATAAATATGGGCCCTTTAAGGGGTGAGAGGGGGTAAAGTTAGCACTGAACCGATCTGCCAGGACGTTGGCAATATCAGTTGGTTCTGTAATTTTCATGCCTTTGTGCTGTAACTCAGAGCAGATCTGGGTGTTGCCATCTAGATTCTTGACATAGCTATAGAATGCTTTGTGGTTGTCCTTGGATTTAGTGGTGATTTTGTTTTCGTAGCTAGCTTTGGAGGATCTTATAAGGGATCTCAGCTTCTTACTAGGGCTGACCAGGGAGTTCTTCCACTCATAGGATTTTACTCTCTTTTGCAACAGTTTCTTGCTTCTGTTGTACAGTTTGTTTATGGCAGGGGACCACCAGATTGGCTTCCTTTTTTTGGAGGATAGCATCTTGGTTCTGTTTGGGATAGCATGATCCATGCACTCGTGTAAGTGCTTATAGAGTGCATTTGTGTAGGGTTCAGCAGTTGTAACTGTATTGTCCATCTGCATGGGTGTCATGAAGTTCACCACTTCTGTCTTAAGAAGCATGAAGTTGGCTTTGGAGACATTTTTTACTGTGGTTTCCTTAATGTGGGGTGGGGGCGGGATGTGGATATCAAGGGTGATAAGCTTATGGTCGGATCGGACCAACGAGGAGTTGACTTCAGGTATGGAACACCGGTCACTCACGTTGGTAATGACTAGGTCTAGGATATTGTTGACCCTGGTGGGGGTGTGGATAAGTTGATCTATGGCATTGGAGTTTATGAATTCCAGAAAGCGTTGAGCTAAGGAGTTGGTACACGAGTAGTTTTTCTAGTTAATGGTGGGGTAGTTGAAGTCACCCATTATTAGGGTGTTTGGTTGAACCCTAATATTTTCCAGTACATCAAGAAAAGAGGAGTGGGAATCCTGGGGCATGGTGGGGGATCTGTAGCAAGCTACAATTTGGATTGCAGTTTTGCCCAGAGTTAGTTGCACTTGGATAGCCTCGGGTGCATTATGCTGAGCAACTAGCCTGGAGGTGTGAGTATCCTTAATGAATATGGACACACCTCTGCCTTTGGTGTTTTGGTCCAGGTTACATGGCCAAAAAGTGTGGTATGAGTTATAGCCTGGTAGTGCAGGGGTGCTCTCTGGAGCCTTGAACCAGGTATCAGTCACTGCAGAGATATCGATGTTCTCCATTTTAAGGAGTGCTTCGAGTGAGTGCATTTTGAGATTTAGACTTCTAGCATTTAGTAACGTTACCTTCAGTTTTTGTTTGCCTGTTCCTGTTATGGTTGTGAATTTGTTATTTGAACCCTGCCTAAAAAGGAACTATAGGGGCAGCAAGAGCCTTAGCCAGTATCCAGAATCCCAGGGGCGACAGGTGCAGGCCATCTGTGGCAAAGCATCGTGGTCTGTCGACCATGTCATCCCAAGCAGACAGATACTGGATCCCCTTAGAATGACACCAGAAGCTTAACCAATTGTTGAAGTCAATCATTTTGTCCTTGTACTGCTTTATCATTCTGGGCGATGGCAGAATGCTACTCAGGGCTAGGGTCATATCTGCCTGGGCTACAAGATCGGAGAGCTCTTCCATGTCTCTTTTCATGTAGTCCAGGGAGGTACATCTCAGGTCATTCACACCAACATGGACAATGACAGAGTCATATTTGTACTTTGTGTGGAGTGACCTGAGTGGTGGTTTATGTGGCGGATCCTGGCACTCGACAGGCAGCTGACAGTAACCTTCTCCTTGTCTAGCCTGGTGAGTGGGACATCAGTGTTCCTGACTATAGAGTCACCTATGACTAGTGTGTTGGGTACGTTGTTTTGCCTTATTGGCTGTGGTTGAGTGGCACACTGAGTCTGTGGGCTATGTGTCATTTGGGTTGTGTTGGGGGATGGAGGTTGCTTGCGTTTCTGATTTGGAGGTCTCTGTTGCTTAGACAGATTATTACTGAGAGCCTCCGCGAATGTTTTTGTGTTACTGTGTGTGGATTTTGGTGGTGTAGATTTAGTGAGACTATGTTGTGAGTGTGGTGTGGTGCAAATGTTTACCATGAGCACATATGCCTTATTTCTCTTTTTAGATTTTATGCTTGCAAACATAAGGGTCTTTGGCAAATGTGGCCATGCTTCCAGAATCTTGTAATACTTTTGATTGCTTTCCATCTACCAGTAATATAACTTATAACTAATTTAGTTGGGTACACTATAGAATTTTGAAATTTCACAATCCTGACATTCAAAATACTGATGCTCAGAAAACCGAGATTGTGAAATCTCAAAATAACAAAAATAAATAAATAAATAAACAGAATCAAGAATACATAAAAAAAGATGATTTTTCAAGAAGGGGGCAAGCCACCCTGCACCCCCCACACCCCCTGCAACTTAAATATACTAACTCCGAGATCACACTACAGTGAAGAGAATGGTGATGCTCCCGTTTCGCACTGTATGGCGATCTCCACTTACAGGTTTCGCGATTTCACAATTCTGAGGTTCTGAGCATCGGTATTTAGAACGTCAGGATTGTGAAATTTCGAAATTCCAAAGTGGACCCATTTAGTCATAGTAAAGAAGCAATAGGCTAACTCTTCAGGTCTAGCAGTCACTTCAATAACAATAATATAAAACCCATTTGTTAACCAGGTAGGCCTACTGGACACACAGTCCCTTTTCAGGGGCAACCTAGGAGCAATGTCAGAGTATGTGATTTGCTCAAGGTCACACAGTAGGCAAATGATGGCTGAAGGGCTCAAACCATGTACCACAGGAACTACAGCTCACAGACAACCCATGTACCAACTGTTTTATCAGACTCTATTGGTATGGATTCATTACCAACATGCTACTTAGACAAAGCATTTTTGAAAGATACAACATTCACATTTAACCTTCTTGCAGTTTGGTTAAAATCACACTTCTGACATAACATTATTAGTTAGACAATGGATAGCATCCCCCTTTTCCACATGCACTGTAACTGCAGATTTTTATTTACAGTCTTCTTTGTTTTGTTCTAAACAGGTTTCATTAGCTAACAGTACTTCAATTAGTACAACTAGCTTGTCAGTACTTTTAGAGTCACTCTGGAAAGCCCATTTATCTAAGAGTCCTCTTGGACTTGTCAGGAGCTAATATAGCTATCAATTTGCTTTGTCTGTTCACTTCAGGTTCTAGCCATACGCTTCTAACATATTTTAAAGCAGCTGACCAGGAAGGCAAAAGCCACATCAAATAAATCCAACAATGGTAGAAACCATTCCAATTTGCACATTTCCATGAATTGCAGTGGGTTTACCAATAAAGGATTGCTTCTTTCTACAACTGTGAATTGGAATGGTTTCTACCATTGTTGGATTCATTTTCTGTGGTCTTTGTCTTCCTGGTCAGTTGTTTGTTCTTTGCTTGGATTTCTGTTCCAGTTCCAGGTACTTCTCAGTTTTTTGTGTAATATTTTAAAGCAGAAATTTCACCTCTTAGCATTTCTTTAGGGTTAGATGTCTTGCTATGAAGTTTTATGGTTTGTGTTTCAGTAGATACATCATCCTTCTAAGTACTTTTTTTTTAAATTTTATTATAATCCAAACAATTGGTGCTCTCCATGTCCATGTAAGCTTTTGGTGACTTGGAAGATAACATCTCGGTCCATTCAGCCTGAGTCAACCCTTCCTGGGTTGCATACCTTTCAAAAGCAGGGAGATATGTTATACCTCTATGTAATTATCTTTGCTGAGTTTTTTCAGTGGTGGGATCTTCTTTGCAATGGCCAGTATAGGTGCTAATAAGTGTATTTGCTCTTTCATCCTGACCTGCTGTCTGATAGGTAATTCATTCTTCTTTTGAAAGAACAGCATGGACTTCAGGTGTGTGTTGTTCTGTACCAAAGTTTCTAAAAACGCATACAGTCTGGACAAAGTAAAGGTGACAGTTCACACATACAGAGCACATGATTATTACTCTCTCTCCTTGTTTAAGGAAAGAAATATCCATCTCAACTTGGTTGTGGAAACAAATCTCAAATGTAGTGCACATGGAGACTGTGAAACAGCCATGAGATGTAACCTGTCATGATGGCCACATTTTGTGGTGTATAAATTAAAGTTATTTATTTACCATAACAATAAATCCTTGATCTCCCTCTCCATACATCTCAGCTCATGGGTTATCTACTTCATAGTGGATCTGAGCTGACAAAAATAACTTACAGCATTCCTCCAACATTTGAGTTCTCCCTCTCTTGTAATGCTCTGCACTGACACAACTCAGCTCTCCCTCTCCCATAATGTTCTGCAATGACACAACTCCTAAGATCAAGTTTGCCCTTATACCGAATGGCAATTTTCTTAACAGGAGAGTACTGGTCTCTCATAGGTTCATAGGTTCATAGGTTCATACTAGGCTATCTGCCCTAGGGCATTTATAAGCCTAGCCAGAGTGTGTTTGGCTTTCGCCACCCATTTTAAATTAATTTTGCTATGCCCTTTTTCGAGGTTAGTATACTGTGCCTCTGTCTAACAGTGACACAGAAGTGATACCCAGGGTAAACCTACGATCTCCCATCCACTCATCAAGATTCTTCTTGAAGAGAGTCAATGAGGGACTCTGTCTAACCTGGACTGGGATTTTATTCCAGAGTGACGGGAGCCTCTGGGTTATGAATCTGTCCCTCCAGCATGTCCTATTTATTTCAGTGCTGAGGTTCAAGTCTCTCCAGCGCGTAGCTCGATGGGATTTGGATTTTCTGAGGTGCAGCATGTCCATTAATTCTAGGTTGGACATGGCTTTATACGTCAGGCACAGATTGCCTCTGAGCAGGCGGTATGCCACTGAGTAGAGCTGGAGTTTCTTTAACCAGGCAGCATATGGCATCTATTTGAGCCCTATGATCCTCTTCGTGAGGTACTTTTGGGGTCTTTCCAGTTGCTGCAGGTGTCTGGTAAGGTACAGCCCAAAAGGGGCATTGTACTCAATTATGGGCCTGATGAGGGATGAGTAAAGAGGCACGATGACCTCCTCTGATCTAGATGTGAATCTCTTCATGATTAGGTGGGCTATATAAAATGTTTTTCTAACCACTTTGGCCACGTGGTTGTCAAATGAGAGATTGCTATCAACTTGGGTCCCCAGGTCCCTAATTACTTCTTCTGTACTTAATGGATTACCACCTATGTGGTAATTTGTGGTCACTTTGTTTTTGCCAAAGGGGATGACTATACACTTTTTGGCGTTTAGCTTGAGGCCATGGCTCTGGCACCAGTTGTCTGTTTCTATGAGGCCCTTTTGGAGGATGCTTGTGTCGGCTGGAGAGTCGATTATGGTGCCCAGTTTGCAGTCATCTGCAAACTTAGTCAGCCACAGTCCTTCCGTGTTGGCCTGTACCTCTGAGAAATATATACCGAACAAGAGAGGTCCCAGGACTGAGCCTTGGGGACGCCACTTGTAACTGGTTTGGAGTCTGACATGGCTCCAGCAATTCTAACCATGTGGGTTCTGTCCTTGAGCCAGTTTGCAACCCATCTAGTGACATAGGGGTTTATATTTAAGCTGGTGAGCTTATCTATAATGCCCGAGTGGGGTATTGTATCGAAGGCTTTTGCGAGGTCCAGGTAGGCTGTGTGGACCACCTTCCCCTCTTCAATGGCCTTGGTGACTGTTTCAAAGAAATCAACCAGGTTTAAGAGGCAGGATCTGCCCTTAAAGCCAAACTGGGTAGGATCCAGTGTCTGTAGGTCCACAATATCTTTATTTATGAGGTCCATGATGATCCTTTCCATAGCTTTGCAGACCAAGCTAGTCAGGCTTATGGGGGATAGTTTCCAGGATCCATTGAGGCACCACCTTTGTGGAGAGGGACCACTGTTGCTGTATGCCACTCTTTGGGTACATATCCTGTAGTAAGGCTGAGATTGAACAGTAGTTTTATGTTTGGGTTTAGCTCTTCTTGGAGTTCATGTAGGACGCAGCCCGGGACACCATCTGGTCCCATTGATGCTGTGTTTTTTGCTTTGGAGAGGGCAGCTCTTACCTGAGCATCTGAGATGTCAGGGGGGCAGCACTCTGCTGGGATAAATATTTGCCCTTTTGATGGGGAGGGGGGGGAGAAGTTTGTGCTGAACCTGTCAGCTAGGATGTTGGCAATGTCTGTGGGTTCGTGTGTATTTTTTGTCATTTTGGACTAATTCTGAGCATATCTGGGAATTCCCACCCAGGTTCCTAACATAACTAAAGAAAGCCTTGTGATTATCCTTAGTGTCCTGTGCAATTTTTCTCTCGAAGCTGGCCTTAGACGATTTTATGAGTGCTTGTAGTTTTTTTGCTAATACTGATCAGAGATGCCTTCCCTTTTTGGGATTTTGCTCTATCATGTAGTAGCTTCCTCCTTCTACTGTATAGTTTGTTTATGGCTGGTGTCCACCAGACAGGACGTCTGCCTTTGGTGGATTGGGTCTTGGTTTTATTTGGGATTGCATGATCCATGCATTCCTGAAGGTGTTCATAGAATGCGTTTATAAAGGATTCTGCGGTCTGGGCCATATTTTTCACTGGCCCGGGGGCTTTGAAGGATTCCACCTCGGTTTTGAGAAGTGCGAAATTTGCTTTAGAGAAGTTTTTCACTGTGGTTTTCAGGGCAGGGGGTGGAGTCGGGATGTGAATATCCAGTGAGAATAGTTTATGGTCTGATCTTACCAGTGAGGGATACACTTCTGGTCTGGAGCATAGAGTCCCCATGTTGGTGATGATCAGGTCCAGTATGTTTTCCCCTCTTGTGGGAGTGGTAACAAGTTGTTCCATAGCATTTGAGTTTATAAGTTCTAGGAACCTTTGGGCTAGGGTGTTGGAGCTAGAGTAATGCTCCCAGTCTATGTTTGGGTAGTTGAAGTCGCCCAATATAATGGTGTTTGGAGAGACCTTCATATTTTCCAGTGTTCTCAGGAAGGCCGAGTGGGGTTCTTGGGTTTGGGAGGGTGGTCTGTAGCAGGCTATAAACTGGAAGGCAGTTTTACCCACTGTTAGTTGCGCATGGATAGTCTCTGATGCTTCGTGCTGTGCCACCAACCTGGAGGTGTGGGTAACTTTGACGAATATTGATACTCCCCCTCCTTTTGTAGTACGGTCCAAGTTTTGAGGCCGAAAAGCATGGTATGAGGTATAACCTGGTAGTGCTGGGGTGCTCTCGGGAGCCTTGAACCAGGTTTCTGTTACTGCACAGATATCGATGTTCTCCATGCTAAGGAGAGTTTCGAGTGTGTGCATCTTGAGGTTTAGACTTCAGGCATTGAGTAGCATTACTATTAGTTTCTTATCCCTTGTGATACCTATGGAGGTGGGTTTGTCTTTTGAGCCTTGCCTAAAAAAGGCACTATGGGGGTAGCAAGAGCCTTTGCCAATATCCGAAAGCCCAGGGGTGACAGGTGCAAGCTGTCCCTAGCGAAGCATCGTGGCTTGTCGAGCATGTCGTCCCAGGCTGACAGGCATTGGATCCCCTTTGAATGACACCAATACTTAAGCCAATTGTTGAAATTGATCATCTTGTCTTCATATTGTGGCATCATTTTTGGTTAGGGTAAGATGCTACTCAAGGTCAGGGTCATACCGGCCTGGGCTAAATGCTTGGAGAGCTCCTCTATGTCTCTTTTCATGTAGGTCCTTGTTCATTTTTGAAAGTAAAAAGACTGAATAGACACAGGATCCTTTTTAATTTGGTGGGATTTCCTTGATGGCTCTTTTTTGAGCAACTTGGCAACTTATTGGGCTGCCTGTCTTCTTTGACAGGGTGGAATGAGTGGAACAGCTTTGTTAATTGATTTGGGCATGGATATAAGTGGGATAGTGTAGCTCCTGAATGTAATTCTTTACCCATGAATCTTTTGTGATGGCTATACAATTTAAAAGATGGAGGGATACCCTTCCCCTGACAGTCTCTTGAGGGGGAACAGGCAATCATGCCTTCAGTAACTCTAAAAGGGTTTGTCAGAAAAAGAACCTCTGAATCTTTGGTTCTGTGGAACCCAGTGCACCTACAGTGGCATCCATCACAATTTCCCCCTCTGTCATGGAGTTCCTTATCAGAAGAGGAATCAAAGGCAGACTGCTGGCTCTGTCTAAACCAGAGTAATTTTTTACCTCTTTCATTGATGAAGTAGGACTGTTGTGGGTTGGAAAAGCAGACTCCAAAGACAGACAGCATCTTGCCTTCTTTCTCACTCTGTGGCAATGTAGTGTTTACCTTGGGACTAAACAGGGATGATCAATCAAAATGATGCCTTAGAGTTGTCCACAAAATTCAGACAAGCCAAGCATGGTGATGAATGACAATTCTAGTGTCTGGATGCTCTAGCGGCTGCACTAGAAACTAACCTTATGGTCACATTAGTAGTAGGTAACATAGTGGCTGGTTGAGATTTCACAGCCTTTCTGGTATCCATTATTTGATGTCATCTGAGGGATTTCAGTGCTTCATTGGCTCACTATAAATGTGAGATATAGTTTAATGCCCTGAGGGAAAAGTTTCTGAGGCACAGATCCACTTCCCAAAATAATCCTTCACCCTAAATTACCTATTAGGTGGCTGGATCGTAGAACTGTCCTCCAATAATTCCTTCTTGTTCACTGCTGAAATTCCAATACAGTTAACAAGAGGCCATTTACTATAATCTGGGCAATCCTTGGGAGGAACATACATCTTATCTGACTTACAGGGAATTGATTCCACCACACTGTAATCCTACCAAGCTCTTTGCAAAACAACATCTATGAGGTGATCTGCAGGAGGGACCATTCAGGAGGTAGATTGGCCAGCTCCAAAAGCTTTGAAGAACAACTCCTCATTAGAGAAAAGGATATCAGTTGGCCAATTCCCCCTTTGTTTCAATAATTTCATACGTTCACCAAACGTGGTGTCCACAGGGGCAGATCCAGGGGACCCTTCCCCTTCAACAAGGACAGTGTCTTTAGTGACGGACTCTTGAGGAGAGGACAAGTGCCTCCTTTTGCAGTTACTATTTCTGCTCCTCAGATGGGGAAGTCTTAGAAGAGTCATATGAGAGTCTATCCCCTTGCAGAAGGGAAAGATTGAGGCTGTCAGAGCTGGGCTGCTCCTGGGGAGGATTATGACAATAGATAGTCACAGGGAGACTGTGAAATCTGTGAGGAACCAAGGTGCCAGAAATGCCTCTAGCTCTTGAAGAATAATGGGCCAGAATATTCTCAAATGCCAGTGGCACTGAGGAAGGAGGTCTCTCAATTGAGGCCAAATTTAATTCAGAGAGATCTGAAGAATGCCCCCTCCTTGCATCTAAGATCCAGCCTCACCTGAGGCAGAGACAGCTACTGAGAAGGTGAGAAATGAAGCACCCAAAGAAACAGGCTGCACCAAAGTTATAGGAGCCAAAGCCACCCTCAGCCCCAAGTTGTCAGAGACACACTCCCAGCTTTGGGACTCAGACAGATTTAAAGGTCTCAGAGTCTTATGGATCAAAAAACAGACAATGTTGTGGACTGCAGAGTTCTCAATGTCAGCAAAGGGAAGACTGGTGGAACGTTTGGTACTAATAACACTGGATCTGACGAAGGGACCAGACTAGGGCAATGCTAAGGGGGTGTGTGGTACAGCCATTTCCCATTTTCGGGTAGAGGGAGAGGGTATGACCGCCATATTTATCTGAGCCTTCACAAATGCTCTCACCATCTTCTACTAATTGATACCTTCAGTGGTCCTAGCGGATGTGATGGACTTAATGTATGCAGCAGATGGGGGCCTGGAGCTCATAAACCTCGAAAGCTCCCTTTCCAAAGATTGAGAGTCCAGAGATATAAGATAATCATCACCGAATAGCCTGAGGAAGGGGCTTGAACACGAGGTTGAGACAATCCAACAGTGTAGGTACCAAACCTGAAGTGCTCTCTGGAGTTCTGGCTAATAATGAAACCAGATCTAACAGCAAAGGAGATATCGCAGACCTCTTATTTTTCTCTTTCTCCTTTTTTTCTGACTTCTATCTACTGTTCCTTTCTCTGTTTTTGGCTCTGTCCTTATATTTATCCTTTGCCTTTATCCAAACGTTTAGTACCCTGTTTCTCAGAACCTTTGGGTAGCTGACATGGTAAAGACTCAGTAGTAGACCCATCCAATGTTCCTACTAAACTGAGAAAAAAGCCTCTCAAAATCAGTTTATTCTTTCTATCCTTCTGTCAAGAGGCAGTACATATGTCACACAGTACATATGTCAAAATATGAGGTGACGTGCTCAGACCCAAGACTATAAACACACTGAATGCAGATCTTGAGGCATACCTTTCAACTGTACAGATTTTTGCAGAATGTCCAGATTTTTTGCATCATGTTTTTGGTCTATTTCTCATAAAATTGTGGTTTTCTGGCAAACTGCTGGGCAATCACTGAGGGTTGAAGTCAGAAAAATAATGACAGACATTTGAGTTTCAGACTTCATACCCTTCAGAAAATTCATGCTAAAGCAATATGTGTTATTCTATCAACGTCCTAAGTTTGCAAGAGCAATATTTAAAAGGGTCCACATTTTTAGGCCTTTGCCCCCCCCCCCCCATTATTTATGGCTTTGCCCAGATTTTTTGCTCTAAGAGGTTGAGAGGTATGCCTTTGAGGGAATTTTCTGTCTGCATTTCAGACACTTTTGAAATCCTCAAGCCTTATCCATGACTAAAAGAAAAGCAGTGGATAACTTCAGTTTAAATAAAAAGTATTACTGACTAATTCAATTAAACTGTAAGGATATTGATAAGAAAAAAATAAAAAACACCCTGCTCGAATGGAGCACCAGAGAATTGCATCTGTGCTGAAAAGCAGCAAACAAGATGGGGGGGGGGGGGGTCAGCACATTGCATTATGGAACAGAGAGAGAAGGAGAGACTGAGTGATGCAGAAATGCTTGAAGTTATATTTGTTGGCTCTGATTCCCCTCAAGGCAGATAAGCCATGTGTCAAGATGCATGGAAGGAACACAGGATAAAACATTAACTGCAGATGTCTTAAATCCCATGCAGTTTACAGGTATAAGGGCAAACCAAACAAAAGCAAAGTTGTATTGGGAAGCAGAAAATGTAAGTCTTTACACAATTCACACAGGTTCACGCCCCCAGTAAGTACTTCAGATTGTAAACAGCAGAAGATTCCACTCCTTTTAAGATATTCCTCTGTAATGAGAGGCAAAAATCTCTTCAAACAACATTTCTTCAATATCAAAATGTAAATGTAACATCCAAGCATTTCACCATCTCTACAAAAAAGCAAACATCTCTTCCACGCAGATATTCCTTCTGAACTGGCAAGCAAATATGTCTCTTTCAAGAAAGTATTCCTTCTGCACTGAGACTACCATCTTTGACTTTCAGGAATACAACCCTCTGAATTAACTTAAACTCCGATAGGGTCTTCCAATAAATTAACTGTGGTCTGCTCCAATCTACCTTAATGCTAAGTACACTTTCCCAGTTTACAAGTTAAATTCATGAAAGTAACAAATCACATCTGAAAGTTATGATATTCACAGTACATTTAAAAAAAATGACATATTCATCATTTAACTTCTACTGTGCCACACTAGAAATGTTTATCTTACTGCAAATCTGTGTGTGTGTATCTCTGTGAAATCATGTCCATGATAGTGCTTGCACACGTGTCTGAGTATGTGCATATATGTGTGTCTGTGTTTGTCAAATCATGTACATGACAGTGCTTGCACACGTCTGTCTGTCTGTGCATGTGTGTGTGTGTGTGTGTGTGTGTGTGTGTGTGTGTGTGTGTGTGTGTGTGTGTGCGTGTGCGTGTGTGTGTGTGTGTGCGTGTGCATGTCCGTGAGTGTGTGTGTGTGTGTGTGTGTGTGTGTGTGTGTGTGTGTGTGTGAATGTGTGTGTTGGAGCTAAGACATTCTGTACTGCATTTTAAGAAGTGGAACAATGTAATGCCATTCTGCTGTAATAAGAACTGTTCTAAAACACATTTAATGCACTTCTGTATCAGGACCTGTTACATGAGGAGCGTAGGGGTTCTTAGTGAAGCTGTGACATTTTGCATTCCAAGTTTTAGCAAAAGGCAAGTAATATACAGTAAAATATTTTATTATTTTGCTTGGTAATATATTAAGTACTTTCTAATTTTTTTGTGGCATATGTAAGATACAGCTAGTGGGTTGCATCTCACAGTTAATATTAACATCAATAATTCAACAGAGGCATCTGGAAAAAATATTTCAATACAGGCATTTGGAAGAAATATTAACATCAACATTAATACAGAAGAATAAGGAGTTGGTAGGATTTTGGATGCAGGCCCTTAAGGAGAACAACAATCATACAGAGTATTATATTTATTAAGTAGCAGAAAGTATTCTAAGAGCTAAGCCAATGCTGGAATGGAGAAAGGAGATGACTGCAAATAGAAGCACAGCAAATTCACATCTCAACACATTCTCATCTTCTCTTTGTCGATAATATAACTGTATAGTTCATCAGATGAGGAACTGAAAGCACAACTTCAGGTTGTCAAAACTTTTTCAGATGATATTGGGATGTCATTTGGTCTTGATAAATGTGCAAAAGCAACCTTTAAAAAAGGAAAACTGCAACACCAGGAAAACATCAGTGTGGGACAAGAATGTGATATAAACGAACTTGAGCAAGAGGGAGTGTATAAATATTTGGGAACAAATGCGAATAAAACACAGTAAGGAATACTTTAGAAGACTTAAATTAATCCTGAGAACTGCACTGACATCTAGGAACAAGATCCAAGCTATAAATCAGTTTGCTCTTCCTGTCCTAACGTACAGTTTTGGAGTGACTGACTGGCCCCAAAAAGTGTTGGCTAGACTGGATATTAAAACAAGAAGGATGCTTCATACTCACCAAATGATTCATAAACATTAGTATACACCAAGATTATATATTCCCCGTTCTGAAGGAGGGATGGGCCTCCTTGAAACTGATGACATGTATAGATCTGCAATCGTGGGACTCCATGTCCAACTCAGAACTGACGGACATGCTCCACCTAAAGAAATCCAAGTCACTGCGAGTCACGTGCTCTAGCGAGCTAAACCTCACCACAACAATAAATAGAACATGCTGGAGGGATAGATTCCTGTCACAGAGACTCCCCACGCTTTGGGACAAAATTCCAAACTACATTAGGCAGACCCCTCACTAACACTCTTCAAGAGAAACCTTGACGAGTGGATGGGTAACAGAAAATACACCCCTGGGATCACTTCATTGGCTCTGCTTGACAAAGGATCAGTTAATTAATCAATGGGGCTTGATAGCTGACACACTCTGGCTAGGCTTATAAATGGCCTCAGGCAGATAGCCTAATACCTACCTATGAACCTATATCTACTGACCACACAAGATCCAAATGTAGTGAAAGTTTTGAAACATGAGGAGAATAAATCTAAGATGACTTCTCTGCTTAATTTAGCAGAAGTATATCGACGTCAAGCAGGAATGGAAATCAAACCAGAAGTAGATCAAAACCAGGCAGCAACTGAATATGCCAAACAAAACAAAAGAAAGAATATAAGGTGAAGAACCAGATGAGAAGGCAAGAAATGTGGAAAAAACATAAATATAGTTGCAAGTATAGAAACTTCTGGAAGAACTTCATGTTGATCAGGAACAAACACAGGAATGGTTAAGGAGAGGTGAATTCAAACCAAGAAATTAAAGGTTAATGTTGGCAGCCCAAGATAGTGGGCTACATACATGCTGGTTTACAAAGTCCATTGAACATGTGGGAGAAACAGACAAATGTAGGTTTTGTAAAACCAAATTGGAAACAGTCACTCACCATGTTGCTGGTTGCGACACACTAATGGCAGAAGGACCGTATACTGAAAGGCATAATAATGTGGTGAGCTGTTGCACTGGGTATTATGCAAACATTATGGTATTGAAGTGGCTGAAAAACACTGGAAACATGAGCCACAAAGCATCATAGAAAATGATGATTTATATCACATGGGATCACACATTACCAACAGTTCAAAAGATAGATGCTAGAAAACTGGATATAGTGGTCCAAGAAAAGACGACAAAAAGTAGCATCGATCATTGAAATTGCCATACCCAGTGACTACAGTGTCTTGCATACAGAGAGAGACAAAGTCATAAAATATCAGGATCTGCAGGCAGAAATGAGAGCAATGTGGAAGAAAAATACCCATACAGTTCCAGTAGTAGTAGGAGCAATGTTCTTATAAAAAAGAATTTACAATCGTATTTGGATATGTTACCAATCCATGTAATTAATTACAAACTGCAAAAGGAGTCATTATTGGGCACATTGTGGGTGCTGCGAACAGCCCTTCTGGCTGACATCAAAGATTGAAACAATGCTAATTCCATGAACTTTGATCGTACTTCAACTTAGGAATGGGGCCCATTCCTGTCATGGTATTAGAAACCCAAAAGAGCTGGAGAAATTAAAAAAGGCAGAAACTGTCCTCACCTTGGGAGATGCAGACATTTGTGCAATCATGGAGACCTGGTTCAAGGCTGTTGAGAGCACCCCAGCCATACCAGGTTACACCTCCTTCCACACATTCAGACCTCAAACTGAAGGTGTGAAAACTAAAGGAGACAGTGTATCAATATTCATTAAAGATAAATACACATCCAGACTGGTTAAACAGTATGACTCCCTGGAGACACTCCAGGTGCAATTACCTGTTGGTAGGACACCTATTCAAGTCACTGCCATCTACAGGACCCCCTCCATGAATCAGGACACCCACTCTGCCTTTTTGGATCTATTTGTCTCTATCATGATACACCCAATCACCACGATTTTGGGCGACTTTAAGTACCCATCCATTGACTGGGTAAATTATTCATGCTCAAACTAATTTGCACAAAGGTCCTTCAACTTCATTAACTCCAATGCCCTGGACCAGCTGGTTGACACCCCCACAAGGGGTGCCAACATCCTGGATCTGGTACTCACCAATATGGGCACCACTGTAGCACCCCCACTGTGAGGTCCTCCCTGGTGAGATCTGACCACAAATCTGTCTCATTCGAAGTAACTATCACACCTAACCCCACCCCAGCAGCAACTAAACTTAAAATCTTCTCCAAAGCAGATTATGACCTCTTATGGGATGGTATAAATTGCTTCACTGCACCTCCTCCCTCAGATGGAATTGGCAACCATGCTGAATTCTACACCAATATACAAACACTTGTATACATGCATTGACTCGGCCGTACCTGATAGAACCAAAACAAGCTACTCAAGGAAGAACAAACCTGCCTGGTGGACAACTGCAATTAACAGGCTTTACAAGAAAAAGAAAAAAAATTGCTGTCTAAGAGTAAGAGGGTGCAAGCCTTCCTAAACCGGAAACACTCCCTCCTCAGCTTAAACAAGCAAATAAAACTTCTTGTGAAGTCCTCCAAAACAAATTATGAGTCCAAATTAGCTTCCTCAACAAAGGACAACCACAAGGCATTCTATAGTTACATCCGTAACCTAAAAGGAAAGGCCCAGATTTGTGCCGAACTGCTAGTTAATGATGCCACATATACTGAGCCTGTGGACATAGCTAACTTGTTGGCCGATAGGTTCTGTGAAAACTTCACTCCCTTGTCCCCACCACACATATCCCATGACATCACTACAACCTGTCCCCTACCTTGTATCTTTAAAGAGCAGGTCGTAGATGCCCTCTCTAAGGTCAAAAACACGGCATCTATGGGACCTGATAACATCCCAGGCTGCATCCTACATGGGTACAAACATGAATTGGCAATGCCATTAGGTACTCTTTTCAATCATAGTTTAAGCACCGGCTTTGTCCCAGCTGAATGGAAAATGGCCACTGTTATTCCCTTGCACAAAGGTGGTACTTCCACTGACCTTGGGAATTATAGACTCATTAGCCTGACTAGCCTTATCTGCAAGGCCATGGAGTGAATTATCATGGACCTTATCAACAAAGATATAGGTAATCTCTGAACACTTGACCCTACTCAGTTTGGATTTGTCAAAGGGAGATCATGCCTGTTAAACCTGGTGGATTTCTTCGAGACAGTCATCAAGGCCCTGAACATGGGGAAATCTGTGCATACAGCCTATCCAGCCTTAGCCAAGGCATTTGACACCATCCCCCACTGAGGCATCATTGACAAACTCACTCAACTAGGTGTCAACCCTTATATCATTAGATGGGTCACTAAATGGCTCACTGATAGAACTCATATAGTCAAAATAGGGGAATCCACCTCCAACAGCAGACCTGTAACTAGTGGTGTTCCACAGGGATCACTCCTGGGACCACTACTGTTTCAATCTATTTTTCTGAAGCACAAGCAAAAACTAAAGGTTTGCAGCTGACAAAGTTTGCTGATAACTGCAAACTGGGAGTAGTCATAGCATCTCCAAATAATGTCAACATCCTACAAGAGGGTCTTACACAAATAAATGATTGGTGCCAAAATCTTGGTTAAACTCAATGCAAAAAAATGATTATCATTCATTTCAGTAAAAGCAATTTTCCTGCTAACTACCACATCAATAGCAACACCTTAAGTACGCACTCAGTATTGAGAGATCTGGGCACATAGGTTGACAGCAACCTTACTTTTGCCCACCATGTCTCCACAGTGGTAAGAAGGGCATTCTATATTCCTCATCTCATAAGTAAGGGCATTGCAACAGAACTGTTTAGCGAGTGTAAAAGAACGGCTTGATCAATTTTGCTTTTACTCATATGAACGCATACACTTACACACACACACACACACACACACACACACACACACACACACACACACACACACACACACTAATTCTCTTTTAATTTACTTTTTTTATTATTATATTTTACACTTGCTAAACAGCAGAAGTGCTGCTTAGCGAGCATAAAATAATGGCAGCTGTTACTTTTTTCTGTCCGAGCTCCACAGCAGCTTGATATGCTGCTGTGAAGTGGCGGACTCGTTTTTCACCAGGCATTACTTGTACATTAAAACCCTGCTGGAGAATGTTCATTCTCCAGTCAAGGTGCTGATGTACAGTTTGTTCATTCTCTAAAGGAGTTTATATTGTTAATACACATGCACTCACACACACACACACACACACACACACACACACACACACACACACACACACACACACACACACACACACACACACACACACACACACACACACACACACACACACACACGCACACACACACAAACACATACACACACACACACACACACACACATACACACACACACACAAACATACACACACACACACACACACACACACACATACACACACACACACACACACACACACACACACACACACACACACACACACACACACACACACACACACACACATACATACACACACACACACACACACACACACACACACACACACACACACACACACACACACACACACACACATACAAATACACACACACACACACACACACACACACACACACACACACACACACACACACACAAACAAATACACACACACACACACACACACACACACACACACACACACACACACACACACACACACACACACACACACACACACACACACACACTCACCCTCACACACACATGAACATAGATGTACTCTCTATGCATGGTCTCTAATATGTTTTTGTCCTCTTCCAGTAACACTTCTAGGTTTCACTTAAATATGTATCATACACGTGTAAGCATTGTAGGAGTAATAAAATTCAAATTTCTTTACAAGGCTGATGAGTTAGCCTAACCTGGAAATTAGTTAACCATCACCTTATTTTGCTCCTTACCTTGACAAATTTTTCTGAAGGTGCGAAGCATCCAACACAGAGTGAAATGAGGATCCATCCCCGGGCGTAGCTGCTCTTTGAAGGATTCTGTGTCAGCTGCTTACAAATCTGGCAATATATCTCATCTCTGCAGAAAAAAAAATAAAAATTCATTACAAAATATTCATCTTAGTTTTAGTGTGACAGAAAATAAATATACAATGATGGTGTAGTTAGTATTATTCCTGTATATGGAGAGATACTTGATTTGTACAATCCATTCATTAAAGTACATAAATTATGAATTAAAAGACTGCATTTGTAATACTTTTCTGTAGAAAAGCATCACTCTGCGCAATGATTTTAAATCTTATTTGGGTATGGTTTGCTTGCAAACTGAAAGCAAAAGCGGTTAATCTATTAAAATTATCTTGGTGTTGTACCATGTGCTATGGATAAACACAGATTAACTTCAGAGATTATCAGTCTGGACTTCCCAGATAAAGTAGGTAAATATTATTAGAAAGTTTTTTCTTAATAGCAATCAAGGGTTAGGCATCTTATGATCCAAAAACAACTATCAATAAAGAATGCTTCCTTGCAAAGCATATGGAACTTCAGGAGCATTACCTGCTATGATATAAAAAAGATTTTGTGTGATGCAAAATTAAGATAGACAAAAATGCCATAGATGAAAACTTGGAGGTGACATGTAGAAAAAGATCAAAGTTATGAACCTTTGTTTATAATATATTTTATATTTTTATATAATAAAATATATAAAATATATTTTATATTTTTACCTGATATTGTATCTATGGAGCTTTTCTCCCCAGGACTCCATTGAAAATGGGTTCACTCGGCCCAATGGACCATCCTGAAAAACAAACTTCAAATAAATAAATAAAATAAATAATAATAAATCTGCAGTATAGCTTCATATGTTTGATTTTTCTATACCTCACAGTGCAATCTGTTATGGACCAACAAGGGAAGCAGAGAGTGCCTGAAGCCTGAGAGAAAGAGTATATGTTTTATATTATTACAAATAGTGTTTTGGGGATCACTGATGCAGCTGGTATGCTATTCTATACATTCAGCACTAACATCATATTCTATCTTGATTTTGTCTTCGTAAATAAATGTACACCCTCGTCTTTATATTGTATTGATATGTTTTTGTGTAAATATGTGATAAGCATATTGCAAAAAACTATAATTTTGTTATGTTATCATGTTCTTTTCCCCCTCTCTCCTTTTTGTATCAGCTAGTTTATTGCTTTTATATGCCTTACAGCTTATTTTGTACTTGAAGTCTTAGGACCAGTTCACTTACACAGTTAACCAACAAACAATGTAGTAATTTAAACGTATTTCACATAGATCATTCAAATATAGGTTTTAGGGAGCAAGAAATTAATATGAAATACGTCCTTCAGTACAGAATGTAGAAATGGCACTTTCTGAAAACTTCTAAAGCCCTTTGTACCTGCTACAGTATATCTTTATGCTTTAATTCTTCTGTTGAGTTTTAGTGCTCAGTTTCATGTTAGCCTCCATGTAACTTCCAGGGAAAAAAGATAAATGTTTCATATCTGATCAGAAGAACTCAGTAACTGCAAAATTCCCTTCTCTGTGAACCAGAAGATTTGGTATAATTCAAAATATGATGGCTGGCATAAATGTGAGATGCTGTAAAAAATGATAATGTGAAAAAGCTAACACAAAATAATGACTCTTACATATTTATCAATCGAGGATGTCAACATATCCTCAAAACATTATTAACGTAGTATTTTTGAAGATTTCCAACACTGCCTTCTATGACTCATTCTCATAAAATTTTGATTGCTGAAAAAATAACTCTACACAGGAACTGCAATGTTTCCTTTAAGGAAACAATACATTAAGCTGACATAATGTAAATGAAAGTCGACAAAGTCATGAGAAAATGCTTCAGGCAATGGGCTAGATTCCAAAGAGTTACTCTCAATACAGTCTGCCCTGATTCCAAAAGATCTGTTCTCAGTGTAAGTGACTTATTTTGGTGTAAGGCCTTTCTATAAACAGGCTTACTAGGGGAACCAGATTTCAAAAGACCTGCTCTCAGTGTAAGTAGTCATTTAATGCTGAGAGGAAGTTTTTTATTATTGGGGTCTGCAAACAAAAACACAGTCCTCATGCCCTTAATCTAGAAACTGTCCAGACCCTGGCAACATCTTGATATCCTGCCAATGTAAATTGCAAACAAAAGGAAAGATAATACACTCCCTTGGAGGGGGGACCTGAATACTTTGAATGCATCTGACGTACTGCAAAGACTGCCGATACAACTCTCACCCTTCAAATAAAGGGCTTGAAAAGCATCTATCAGCAGCCCATGGATTCCCATACTGTTTTAACACTTCCTCCAAGGCATTCTGGTACATGGCTACATGTCTTCTACAAGCTATCAAACACATCTAGCTACCACTGGTGAACTCCCATGAGCCCCTCCAATTATGGTGCAAAGACAAGTAGTTGATCCACTATTCCATGAGCAGTAGAGAATTGGCACTTCTTCCTGAGTCAGAGACTTAGCATGCGGGCAGCGTCTGACTTTGAGCACCATAGCATGTGTTTTCCTACACAGGTTGAGGAGCATGACCCTGCAGAACTAAATCATGTTCTTCTGTCTCCCTTTCTGAAAATAAACGCACATGGGGTTCACATGAGATAACTCCTGTATTAACTTACCTGCTTACCACACCTAATGGTGCTGTTAAGCAGGATAACCCTAAAACATCAACAGACGAGTGTAACTCCAAGACAGTGCTAGCCTGAATTTCAGTTGCTTAAGGAACTTAACGTTGGGAAATAATCCCCTTTTCTGTTTATAAGTGCACTGCTTATAAATCCAGATATTAGCAGGCCAAAAACAAGTAAACACAGAAGAGATAAATAATCTTCTTTTCTTTAGTCCCATACAAAACAAAAAAAAAAAAAAAACATGAGAAATTTAAGGCCTCCCATTCTTTTCAAATAACCTGGCTTTATTTACCTTATATAAGTTATTTCACCTGAAGACTTTATCAGACCTAACAGTGCAGAGCTTTAACTTTTAAATGTACACACCTGTAACATAGCCTCAGGGAGTAGGAGGTTTCACAGTAGCCCAAAGGAAGGGGAGGATCTGGGACTGGCTTGAAGCCAGTTGGGATAGCAAACCAAAGGAGAACAAAAGCAGACACAGGACTAGGTAAAAGAAAAACAACAGGCAGTACACCTAAGCACTGAAAAGGGAATTATTTCCCAACATTAAGGTGCTTAAGAAACTGAAAGTGGGATCACCAACAACTTGGAGATTTACCTTTTTCTTGATCCTTTCTGGAAATGGGGGGTGATTATTTCAGTTTGCTAATCCTGAGGTGCTGTCCTAAGTATTTCATACAGCATTGAAAAGGCATGTTATGGAGATGCTGGGCATTGAACCCAGGACTTCAGACATGGAAAGCATACATTCTACTGCTGATCTACATCCCCATATATGTTAACCATGAAGTCCCAAAAATATCTGGTGACGTCAGCATTTCCAGTTAGATCTCCACTCCTGCAGTTTTGCAACAGAGTAGCTGATTAATTGCCGTACTGATGTCATTACCAAAATGAATCCAAATTCCACCATCTACTTCTGGAACTGTTTCAGTTAAGGACAACATTTAGCTACTGCTGCTAACAAAAGATTGGTCACCATCTCACCTCCCTCTCTTGAATCAGTGGATAATTTGCTAGAACCTCTTTGTGACCATCCAAAAGTCATTGTCCATGGTGACACTAAAGTCCTACCACTTCCAGGCTTTTTCCTCAGTGATTACCATAGCTTAAGTGGTTGTGGTTTCTCGTTTTCTTTGAGTCCAATGTGTGATTCCCCACTCTGTCATGCTAGCATTTCATAGACTTTTTTTTTTCTTTAACCTCACAAATTCTGTCATTGTAAGGTCCACTAATGAGTCTTAGGATTACCACTATAACAAACATCAATGACCTTCTGACCAGAGGCTTGTCATTGTCTCAGCTAATGAGTTCTCGAATAGAGTTCATTCAGACTCCATGTCTCCAACCACCCCCATCTTGAGTTTTCAAACAGGACTCATTCAGACTCCATGTCTCCAACCTTCCCAGCTTCATAGGAGAATCTCTTCTGGAGGAGGCAGTTGAAATCATTCGGCACAGAAGCACAGTCAAGGTGTTCCCTGGGTACCCCCTCTATTATGTTTCAGTTTTTTTGGGTCTCTGTAGCCACTGTCCCAGTCATCTGACCCAGCTCAGTACCAAATTGGGATTAGCTGAGAGCTCTGTTCCTTTTTAGCTGCACGTGTCCAGAATGCATAGATTCAGGATTGATGAGATGACAACAAAAATCAGTTTTTGAACTTTAGCCTAATGTTCTGTGGTACCAACTACATTTATGAGCATCCTTGTGTTTCAATATTGTGTTTGTTATGAACAGCCCATAAGCAACACAACAGTCCAAAAATAATTCATCATTTGGGTTCAGATGTGGCATGCCAGTCTTCCAAAAAGTCACTTTTGTCATTCCAAATATGAAGATATATTTGTTTTGCTTTTTTTTTTTACTTTTTTGTTATCAGTTTCTTAGTAACAATTGAGTATACCAGGCAGCCACGGTGGTGCAGTGGTTAGCATTGTCACCTCACAGCGAGAGGTTCTCTGGTTCGATCCTCGGCTGGGATGCCTTCTGTGCGGAGTCTGTATGTCCTCCCTGTGGTCGCGTGGGTTTCCTCCAGGTGCTCTGGTTTCCTCCCAAAGACATGCTGCATGTAGATTGGACACTCTAAATTGGCCCTAGGTGTGAGTGCGTGTGTGTGTGTGCCTTCTGTGGAAGGATAGGTGCCGGGCTGGCAACTCGACACTGTAAAACTCCACTGCCAATCATGAGCAGACAGGTGATCCGCTATGGTGACCCCTAACCGGGAAAAGCCGAAAGAAGAAGAAGTTACAATTGAGTATACCCTTATGACTATTAGTCCTAAAGGATTAGGGTCAAATGACAAAGTGTTGAATTTGTCCATTCTTTGGGGAAAACAGGGTTTATATGTGAGCCCTATCCATTCCCACTGTCCATGCTCAGTACCATGGTCAGGGTTTAGCATGCTATGGGTTTAATGAGGGTGTGTCATCTGTTTTCATGAGTGAACTAATTCTGCAGAAGGTTCTGCCCCCCCCCCCAAAAAGAATGACCCAGTGTAGTCTCCATTCTCCATCAAGAGTTTTAACATAGAAAGAGTGCTGCAGGCACATGTGAGTCACCCCCCCCCCCCCGAGAGAGAAGTGAGCAGGAATTACCTTATCCCTCTTCCCCCTTTCCAGCAGGTCCTCCAGCACCTGTGCACTATTAGAACCCATATTATCATCAGGGTTTTATCCCCCTCTGCTGCATCACTTTGCCTGTGAATTCTGAAGACTTCTTGTAAAGCTACAGATGCCACAAGTGGTACCACAGGTGGTACCATACTGAGAACTGCATCTACAGCCTTCAAGAAGGTTGGCTATATGGAACACACCTTAGATGAATATGCACAAAGAGGCAGAGGTTTCCTTTCTGCAACTCACAGTCAGTGAGATAACCCTCTGGATTACTGCCACAAACTCCGACTGAATGGTACCCATATGGTTACTTGCAAGAATCCCAACACCCTGTGGGTCAGAGTCAGTTCTTCGATCAGGAGAGATATCACTCCTGCTTGAGACATTTAGTTCCAGTGCCACTGTTTTGTGCAGAGGTAAGACCCAACAAATCTACCTGGAACTTTTCAACCTCCCACATAAGCTCTAGTTCCTATCCCAGCACTGAAATGACATTCCACAGCTCAGAAGTCAAGTTTCCATTGTTAGGGGCTTGTCCATAATAATCTATACTGCTTTTGCCTGCTTGGCATCACATCTAAGCCCCACTCTGCCAAAGGAGTAGACAGTACACAAAGTGGCTCTATGCAGCTTTACTGACTAAGCTTGACTGGGTTACAGAGTTCTCATATTCTTTAGTGATATCTCAGCAGGAATGATTTTAATGGGTAATACAAATGAATACTAGAAACTATGAAAACAGAAATGCTGTGAATAACAAGTCCTTTACTACATGCCTGTAGTGTGCTATAGTTATGGAAGAGTCATTCTGATGAGGCTTAACAATTTGCAAACTAGCATACAATACATTAAATGCAAATGCATAATAGTTTATGAATTAACCACATCAACAACTGACTATGTAACACTTTGCAGTAAAAACATTTCCTAGTAACATTAAATCTATGTTGCAATAAACATTGTTTAGAAGCATTTGTTGCCTAGATTATTAATACTAATGCTTCATACTAAGCACAATGCTGCTTCTTTAAAGGATACCTTGCAATTTAAATCCATACATAGGTACATAGGAGGGTACTAGACTATTGGCCCTAGGGCCTATATAAGCCTAGCCAAAAATGTACCCTGTCTTTCGCCACCCAAGAAAATTATTTTCCTGTGCCCCTGTCGAGCAGAGCCACAGAAGTGATCCCCGGGGTGAATTTCCTATCTCCCATCCAATCATCAAGATTTTTCTTGAAGAGTGCTAATGAGGAGCTCTGTTTGACATAGATAGGTAGTCTGTTCCAGAGTATGGGAAGTCTCTGGGACAGGAATCTATCCCTCCAGCATGTTCTGTTTATTGTGGTGATAAGGTTTAGGTCGCTAGAGCGTTTAGCTCAGAGGGACTGGGATTTCTTTTAAGTGGAGCATGTTCAACAGCTCTGAGTTTGAAAAAGCTTTGTATGTTAGGCAGAGATCGCCTCTGAGTAGGCGATATGCGATGGAGTAAAGCTGGAGTTTTTTGAGACGGTCTACGTAGGGCATCTGTTTGAGGCCAGTAATCCTCTTTGAGAGGTATTTCTGTGGCCTTTACAGTTGTTGTAGATGTCTTGTGAGGTACATACCAAAAGAAGCATTGTACTCTATGAGTAGAGTGGAACAATGACCTCTTTTTTTCTGGATGAGAAACCTTTTGTGATAAGGTGAGCCACGTAGAAGGATTTCCTGACCACTGTGGCGATGTGATTATCAAAGGAAAAACTACTGTCCACCTGTGCCCCAAGGTCTCTTATTACATTTTTGGTGTTAAGTAGACTACCAGCTATGTGGTAGTTCATGGGTACAGAGTTTTTACCGAAGGGAATGACAATACACTTTTTGGCATTGAGCTTCAGGCCATGGCTTTGACAAAAGGCATCTGTCTCAGTGAGGCCCTTTTGTAGTATGTCCACATCGTTAGGAGTTTTGATTATGGCTCCTAGTTTGCAGTCATCTGCAAACGTTGTTAGCCAAAGACCTTTTGTGTTAGCCTGTACTTCAGAGAAGTAGATACCAAACAGGAGAGGACCCAGGACTGAACCCTGTGATACTCCACTTGTCACTGGTCTGAAGTCGGATTTGGAGTATGCTTCTTTCACAGTGTGGATTCTGTCCATGAGCCAGTTGGCAACCCATCTTGTGACATAGGGATTTATACCTAGTTTAGTGAGCTTATCTATAATTCCAGAATGGGGGATGGTGTTGAAAGCCTTGGCGAGATCTAGATAAGCTATGTGAACCACCTTACCCTCATCTATGGCTTTGGTGACTGCTTCAAAGAAGTCAATCAGGTTTAGCCACATGATCTGCCTTTTATAAATCCAAACTGAGTAGGGTCTAGAGTTTTGAGATTACCAATGTCTTTGTTTATGAGTTCCATGATGATACGTTCCATGGCCTTGCAGACCAGGCTAGTCAGGCTAATGGGGAGGTAGTTCCCGGGGTCCGTCATGGCTCCCCCTTTGTGGAGTGGGATAACCGTCGCAGTGCGCCATTCAGTGGGCACAAAGCCTGAGGTGATGCTATGACTGAACATGGCACTTAGGTAGAGTGCCAGTTCATTCTATAGTTCGTGTAGAACTCAGCCTGGGATATTGTCAGGTCCCAAGGATGCTGTGTTCTTGGCTTTAGAGAGTGTGTTTTTTACCTGTGCAACTGTGATTACAGGAACTTTGCATTCTTCCAGTATAGAGATGGGCCCTCTAGGGGGTGATAGAGGGGTAAAGTTAGAACTGAACCTATCTGCCAGGATGTTGGCAATATCAGTTGGTTCTGTATATTTAGTGCCATTGTGCTGTAACTCAGAGCAGATCTGAGTGTTGCCATTGAGATTATTGACATAGCTATAGAATGCTTTGTGGTTGTCTTTAGAGTCAGTGGCAATTTTGTTTTTGTAACTAGCTTTGGAGGATTTTATGAGGGATCTCAGCTTCTTACTGAGGTTGACCAGGGCATCCTCCAGTCATGGGATTTTACTCTTTTTTGCAACAGTTTGTTTCTTCTGTTGTAACTTTTTTTATGGCAGAGGACCACCAGATCAGCTTCCTTTTTATGGAGGATAGCATCTTGGTCCTATTAGGGATAGCATGATCCATGCACTCGTGTAAGTGCTTATAAAGTGCATTTGTGTAGGATTCAGCAGTCAAAACTCTATTGTCCGTCTGCATGGGTGTCATGAAGTTTGCCACTTCTGTCTTAAGAAGTGTGAAGTTGGCTTTGGAGAAGTCTTTTACGGTAGTTTCCCTAATTGGGGGTGGGGCGGAATGTGGATGTCTAGGATGATTAGCTTGTGGTCGGATCTGACCAATGAGGAATTGACCTCTGGTGTGGAACACCGGTTGCCCATGTTGGTAATGACCAGGTCTAGGATATTACTGCCCCTGGTGGGGGTGTGAATAAGTTGATCCAAGGCATTGGAATTTATGAATTCCAGAAAACATTGAGCAAAAGAGTTGGTACATGAGTAGTTTTCCCAGTTACTGGTCAGGTAGTTGAAATCGCCCATTATTAGGGTGTTAGATTGTACCCTAATAATTTCTAGTGTATCAAGAAATGAGGAGTGGGAATTCTGGGGCATGGTGGGGGGTCTGTAGCAAGCTACAACTTGGATTGTGGTCTTGCCCAGAGTTAGTTGCACTTGGATAATCTCGGCTGCATTATGCTGTTCAACTAGCCTGGAGGTGTGGATATCCTTAATGAATATGGACACGCCTCCACCTTTAGTGCTTCGTTCTGGGTTAGGTGGCCAAAAGCTGTGGTATGAATTATAGCCTGGTAATGCAGGGGTGCTCTCTGGAGCTTTGAACCAGGTCTCTGTCACTGCACAGATGTCGATGTTCTCCATTTTAAGAAGTGCCTCGAGTGAGTGCATTTTGATGTTTAGACTTCTAGCATTGGGTAGCATTACCCTCAGATTTTGCTTGCTTATACTTGTTACAGTGGTGAATTTGTCATTTGAACCTTGCCTAAAAAAGGCACTATGGTGTGGCAAGAGCCTTAGCCAGTATCCGGAATCCCAAGGGCGACAGGTGCAAGCCATCTCTGGCAAAGCATCGTGGTCTGTCAATCATGTTGTCCTAGGCAGACAAATACTGGATCCCATTAGAATGACACCAGAAGCTTAGCCAATTGTTGAAGTCAATCATTTTGTCCTTGTACTGTGGCATCATTCTGGGTGATGGCAGAATGCTACTCAGGGCCAGGGTCATACCTGCCTGAGCTACAAGATCAGAGTGCTCCTCCATGTCTCTTTTCATGTAGTCCAGGGAGGTACGTCTCAGGTCATTCACACCAACATGGACAATGACAGTGTCATATTTGTACTTGTTGTGGAGTGATCTGAGTGCGTGCATTATGTGGTGGATCCTGGCACCTGACAGGCAGCTGACAGTAACTTTCTCCTTGTTTAGCCTGGTGAGTGGAACATTAGTGTGCCCGACTATCGAGTCACCTATGACTAGAGTGTCAGGTACGTTGTTATGCCTTATGGGCTGTGGTTGAGTGGCACACTGAGTTTGTGGTCTATGTGTCATTTGGGTTGTGTTGGGGGGGGGTGGAGTTTGCTTGCGTTTCTGCTTTGGAGGTCCCTGATGCTTGGGCAGGTTTTTATTGAGAGCCTCCGCAAATGTAGGTGTGTGTTTTGTGTTTCTATGTGTGTGTTTTGGTGGTGTAGGTTTTGAGGGACTATGTGATGATTGTGGTGTGGTGCAAGTGTTTACCTTCTCCTCTTGACTGTCTAGTCCAGTCTTGGGTGAAGAGAGTTTTGCTTCCAGTTTGGCAATATAAGTGCATCTCTCACAAGTTGTAATGCTGGGTGGTAGGAGGAGAGGGTTGTCTGTGTACATGACGCAATTGCTGCATTGCCCCAAGATGCCCAAATTCATCAGGTAGACAGGAGAAATCACCGGGAGCTGATCCTTAGACATACCTGGATAGGTGTTTATTTATTAAGTACTAAAAACTGCTTTCCTCTAGACAAGAGCGGAAAGTTGAGTGCTGTAGTAATTTTCAACTTATTCAGTGCTTACAATGAGTTCTGAACAAGTGCTGAGTTCAAAGAAACAGATTTGAGTGCTGAAACTAGAAAACTGGCTAGTTCTAAGAAACAAAATTAAGCTAGAAGGCTTCCCTCCAAAACAGAAAGGCTTGGGGGCTCAGAAGCCTACAAACAGTCTAGACCACTTAGAGGAAAGGCAGGAAAAAAGCTTAACATTTTTTTTTCTTTACCAGATGCTATCTTTGTACACAGTAGGAGTGCCTGAAATCAGAATATGATCTCACTGCACTCAGTTGAGTGAGCAAATGAGATGGGCCCAGAAGGAGTATCCAAACACAAACTTACAAGAGGGGCGGGCGGTTTCAAAGCCACCAAGATTAGCACCAAAAAAAAACAGGCAGGGTGGGTAGGGAACTAACTGAAAAAACAGAGTCAAAACTTCCATTTCAGTTACTATTCAATGTAACACAAATAACTCAATTTAAATGCCGTATTATTTGAAAAGTGTGCAGATAAAAGATACTTAAATTCTCTTATACGTTCAGTTGAATACAGCTAGATCTTAGCCGGCCAAAGCTGAAGTTTATAAGCAGAAAATATTCCTAAATATACCACTTAAATAGGCAGTGACAGGCTATCAATAAATGAGACTTCCCCCACCTGCAATTGCAAACAGCAATAAAATTTAGCAAGCACTAAATGACAAAACAGTCAAAACTTCCAGTTCAGTTAATATTCAATGTAACACAAATAACTCAATTTAAATGACGTATTATTTGAAAAATGTGCAGATAAAAGGTACTTAAATTCTCTTATACATCCGGTTGAATAAGGCTAGATCTTAGCCGGCCAAAGCTGAAGTTTTTAAGCAGAAAATATTGCTAAATGTAGCACTTAAATAGGCAGTGACAGGCTATTAATGAATGAGACTTCCCCCACCTGCAATTACTAACAGCAATAAAATCGAGCAAGCACTAAGGGACAAAACAGAGTCAAAACTTCAAGTTCAGTTAATATTCAATGTAACACAAATAACTCGATTTAAATGCCATATTATTTGAAAAATGTGCAGATAAAAGGTACTTAAATTCTCTTATATGTCCAGTTGAATACAGCTAGAGCTTAGCCGGCCAAAGCTGAAGTTTTTAAGCAGAAAATATTCCTAAATGTACCACTTAAATAGGTAGTGACAGGCTATCAATGAATGAGACTTCCCCCACCTGCAATTACTAACAGGAATAAAATCTAGCAAGCACTAACTGACAAAACAGAGTCAAAACTTCCAGTTCAGTTGATATTCAATGTAACACAAATGACTCAATTTAAATGCCATATTAATTGAAAAATGTGCAGATATCTCTTGTTGTTGTATCTTTCGGCTTTTCCCGGTTAGGGGTCGCCACAGTGGAACTCAGGTCTGCTAATGATTGGCAGTAGATTTTTACATACCGAGTTGCCAGCTCTGACACACAACCTTCAAAAAAGGTACGCCCATTCATGCATGTCTCCACACAGAAGATGCTTTAGCTGAGAATCGAAAAGGACAACGTCTTACTGTGAGACGATAACGTTACCGGAGCACCACCACTGCAAAATGTGAAGATAAAAGGTACTTAAATTCTCTTATACGTCCAGTTGAATACAGCTAGATCTTAGCCTGCCAAAGCTGAAGTTTTTAAGCAGAAAATACTCCTAAATGTAGCACTTAAATAGGCAGTGACAGGCTATCAATGAATGAGACTTCCCCCGCCTGCAATTACTAACAGCAATAAAATCTAGCAAGCACTAATTGACAAAACAGACTCAAAACTTCCAGTTCAGTCAATATTCAATGTAACACAAATAATTAAATTTAAATGCCATATTATTTGAAAAATGTGCAGATAAAAGGTTCTTAAATTCTCTTATACGTCCAGTTAAATACAGCTAGATCTTAGCTGGCTAAAGCTGAAGTTTTTAAACAGAAAATATTTCTAAATGTACCACTTAAATAGGCAGTGACAGGCTATCAATGAATGAGACATCCCCTGCCTGCAATTCCTAACAGCAAGAAAATCTAGCAAGCACTAACTGACAAAACAGAGTCAAAACTTCCAGTTCAGTTAATATTCAATGTAACACAAATAAATCAATTTGACTGCCATATTATTTGAACAATCTGCAGACAAAAGGTACTTAAATTCTCTTATCCGTCCAGTTTAATGCAGCTAGATCTCAGCCGGTCAAAGCTGAAGTTTTGAAGCAGAAAATATTCCTAAATGTACCACTTAAATAGGCAGTGACAGGCTATCAATGAATGAGACTTACCCCGCCTGCAATTACTAGCAGCAATAAAATCTAGCAAGCACTAACTGACAAAACAGAGTCAAACCTTCCAGTTCAGTTAATATTCAAAGTAACACAAATAACTCAATTTAAATGCCGTATTATTGGAAAAATGTGCAGATAAAAGGTACTTAAATTCTCTTATACATCCAGTTGAATACAGCTAGATCTTAGCCGGCCAAAGCTGAAGATTTTAAGCAGAAAATATTCCTAAATGTACCACTTAAATACGCAGTGACAGGCTATCAATGAATGAGACTTCCCCTGCCTGCAATTACTAATGGCAATAAAATCTAGCAAGCACTAACTGACAAAACAGAGTCAAAACTTCCAGTTCAGTTAATATTCAATGTAATACAAATAACTCAATTTAAATGCCGTATTATTTGAAAAATGTGCAGATAAAAGGTACTTAAATTCTCTTATACATCCGGTTGAATAAGGCTAGATCTTAGCCGGCCAAAGCTGAAGTTTTTAAGCAGAAAATATTCCTAAATGTAGCACTTAAATAGGCAGTGACAGGCTATCAATGAATGAGACTTCCCCACCTGCAATTACTAACAGCAATAAAATCTAGCAAGCACTAACTGACAAAACAGAGTCAAAACTTCCAGTTCAGTTAATATTCAATGTAACACAAATAACTCAATTTAAATGCCGTATTATTTGAAAAATGTGCAGATAAAAGGTACTTAAATTCTCTTATATGTCCAGTTGAATACAGCTAGATCTTAGCTGGCCAATGCTGAAGTTTATAAGCAGAAAATATTCCTAACTGTACCACTTAAATAGGCAGTGACAGGCTATCAATGAATGAGACATCCCCCGCCTGCAATTACTAACAGCAATAAAATCTAGCAAGCACTAACTGACAAAACAGTGTCAAAACTTCCAGTTCAGTTAATATTGAATGTAACACAAATAACTCAATTTAAATGCCGTATTATTTGAAAAATGTGCAGATAAAAGGTACTTAAATTCTCTTATACATCCAGTTGAATACAGCTAGATCTTAGCTGGCCAAAGCTGAAGTTTTTAAGCAGAAAATATTCCTAAATGTACCACTTAAATAGGCAGTGACAGGCTATCAATGAATGAGACTCTCCCCCCGCAATTACTAACAGCAATAAAATCTAGCAAGCACTAATTGACAAAATAGAGTCAAAACTTCCAGTTCAGTTAATATTCAATGTAACACAAATAACTCGATTTAAATGCCATATTATTTGAAAAATGTGCAGATAAAAGGTACTTAAATTCTCTTATATGTCCAGTTGAATACAGCTAGAGCTTAGCCGGCCAAAGCTGAAGTTTTTAAGCAGAAAATATTCCTAAATGTATCACTTAAATAGGCAGTGACAGGCTATCAATGAATGAGACTTCCCCACCTGCAATTACTAACAGCAATAAAATCTAGCAAGCACTAACTGACAAAACAGATTCAAAACTTCCAGTTCAGTTAATATTCAATGTAACACAAATAAATCAATTTAACTGCCATATTATTTGAACAATGTGCAGACAAAAGGTACTTAAATTCTCTTATACGTCCAGTTGAATGCAGCTAGATCTCAGCCAGCCAAAGCTGAAGTTTTTAAGCAGAAAATATTCCTAAATGTACCACTTAAATAGGCAGTGACAGGCTATCAATGAATGAGACTTCCCCACCTGCAATTACTAGCAGCAATAAAATCTAGCAAGCACTAACTGACAAAACAGAGTCAAAACTTCCAGTTCAGTTAATATTCAATGTAATACAAATAACTCAATTTAAATGCCATATTAATTGAAAAATGTGCGGATATCTCTTGTTGTATCTTTCGGCTTTTCCCGGTTAGGGGTCGCTACAGCGGAACTCAGGTCTGTTAATGATTGGCAGTAGATTTTTACACACCGAGTTGCCAGCTCTGACACATAACCTTCAAAAAAGGTATGCCCATTTATGGATGTCTCCACACAGAAGATGCTTTAGCTGAGAATCGAACAGGACAATGTCTTACTGTGAGGCGATAACGCTACCGCAGCACCACCACCGCAAAATGTGCAGATAAAAGGTACTTAAATTCTCTTATACGTCCAGTTGAATACAGCTAGATCTTAGCCGGCCAAAGCTGAAGTTTTTAAGCAGAAAATACTCCTAAATGTAGCACTTAAATAGGCAGTGACAGGCTATCAATGAATGAGACTTCCCCCACCTGCAATTACTAACAGCAATAAAATCTAGCAAGCACTAACTGACAAAACAGACTCAAAACTTCCAGTTCAGTCAATATTCAATGTAACACAAATAATTCAATTTAAATGCCGTATTATTTGAAAAATGTGCAGATAAAAGGTACTTAAATTCCCTTATACATCCAGTTAAATACAGCTAGATCTTGGATGGCCAAAGCTGAAGTTTTTAAGCAGAAAATATTACTAAGTGTACCACTTAAATAGGCAGTGACAGGCTATCAATGAATGAGACATCCCCTGCCTGCAATTACTAACAGCAATAAAATCTAGCAAGCACTAACTGACAAAGCAGAGTCAAACCTTCCAGTTCAGTTAATATTGAATGTAACACAAATAACTCAATTTAAATGCCGTGTTATTTGAAAAATGTGCAGATAAAAGGTACTTAAATTCTCTTATACATCCAGTTAATACAGCTAGATGTTAGCTGGCCAAAGCTGAAGTTTTTAAGCAGAAAATATTCCTAAATGTACCACTTAAACAGGCAGTGACAGGCTATCAATGAATGAGACTCTCTCCCTGCAATAACTAACAGCAATAAAATCTAGCAAGCACTAACTGACAAAACAGAGTCAAAACTTCCAGTTCAGTTAATATTGAATGTAACACAAATAACTCAATTTAAATGCCGTATTATTTGAAAAATGTGCAGATAAAAGGTACTTAAATTCTCCTATACATCCAGGTGAATAAAGCTAGATCTTAGCATGGGTTAAGCTGAAGTTTTTAAACAGAAAATATTCCTAAATGTACCACTTAAATAGGCAGTGACAGGCTAACAATGAATGAGACTCCCTCCCCGCAATTACTAACAGCAATAAAATCTAGCAAGCACTAACTGACAAAACAGAGTCAAAACTTCCAGTTCAGTTAATATTCAATGTAACACAAATGACTCAATTTAAATGCCGTATTAATTGAAAAATGTGCAGATATCTCTTGTTGTTGTATCTTTCGGCTTTTCCCGGTTAGGGGTCGCCACAGCGGAACTCAGGTCCGCTAATGATTGGCAGTAGATTTTTACGTACCGAGTTGCCAGCTCTGACACACAACCTTCAACAAAGGTACGCCCATTCATGCATGTCTCCACACAGAAGACGCTTTAGTTGAGAATCGAACAGGACAACATCTTACTGTGAGGCGATAACGCTACCGCAGCACCACCACCGCAAAATGTGCAGATAAAAAGTACTTAAATTCTCTTCTACATCCAGTTGAATACAGCTAGATCTTAGCCGGCCAAAGCTGAAATTTTTAAGCAGAAAATATTCCTAAATGTACCACTTAAATAGGCAGTGACAGGCTAACAATGAATGAGACTTTCTCCCCGCAATAACTAACAGCAATAAAATCTAGCAAGCACTAACTGACAAAACAGAGTCAAAACTTCCAGTTCAGTTAATATTCAATGTAACACAAATGACTCAATTTAAATGCCGTATTAATTGAAAAATGTGCAGATATCTCTTGTTGTTGTATCTTTCGGCTTTTCCCGGTTAGGGGTCGCCACAGCGGAACTCAGGTCCGCTAATGATTGGCAGTAGATTTTTCATGCGAGTTGCCAGCACTGACACACAACCTTCAACAAAGGTACGCCCATTCATGCATGTCTCCACAAGACGCTTTTAGTTGAGAATCGAACAGGACAACATCTTACTGTGAGGCGATAACGCCATAGCACCACCACATAATATGTGCAGATAAAAGGTACTTAAATTCTCTTCTACGTCCAGTTGAATACAGCTAGATCTTAGCCGGCCAAAGCTGAAATTTTTTAAGCAGAAAATACTCCTAAATGTACCACTTAAATAGGCAGTGACAGGCTATCAATGAATGAGACTTCCCCCACCTGCAATTACTAACAGCAATAAAATCTAGCAAGCACTAACTGACAAAACAGAGTCAAAACTTCCATTTCAGATTAATTTTCAATGTAACACAAATAATTCAATTTACATGCCGTATTATTTGAAAAATGTGCAGATAAAAGATACTTAAATTCTCTTATACATCCCGTTAAATACAGCTAGATCTTAGCTGGCCAAAGCTGAAGTTTTTAAGCAGAAAATATTCCTGACTGTACCACTTAAATAGGCAGTGACAGGCTATCAATGAATGAGACATCCCCTGCCTGCAATTACTAACAGCAATAAAATCTAGCAAGCACTAACTGACAAAACAGACTCAAAACTTCCAGTTCAGTTAATATTCAATGTAACACAAATAAATCAATTTAACTGCCATATTATTTGAACAATGTGCAGACAAAAGGTACTTAAATTCTCTTATACGTCCAGTTGAATGCAGCTAGATCTCAGCCAGCCAAAGCTGAAGTTTTTAAGCAGAAAATATTCCTAAATGTACCACTTAAATAGGCAGTGACAGGCTATCAATGAATGAGACTTCCCTCACCTGCAATTACTAACAGCAATAAAATCTAGCAAGCACTAACTGACAAAACAGAGTCAAACCTTCCAGTTCAGTTAATATTCAAAGTAACACAAATAACTCAATTTAAATGCCGTATTATTGGAAAAATGTGCAGATAAAAGGTACTTAAATTCTCTTATACATCCAGTTGAATACAGCTAGATCTTAGCCAGCCAAAGCTGAAGTTTTTAAGCAGAAAATATTCCTAAATGTACCACTTAAATAGGCAGTGACAGGCTAACAATGAATGAGACTTTCTCCCTGCAATAACTAACAGCAATAAAATCTAGCAAGCACTAACTGACAAAACAGAGTCAAAACTTCCAGTTCAGTTAATATTCAATGTAACACAAATGACTCAATTTAAATGCCGTATTAATTGAAAAATGTGCAGATATCTCTTGTTGTTGTATCTTTCGGCTTTTCCCGGTTAGGGGTCGCCACAGCGGAACTCAGGTCCGCTAGCAGTAGATTTTTACGTACCGAGTTGCCAGCTCTGACACACAACCTTCAACAAAGGTACGCCCATTCATGCATGTCTCCACACAGAAGACGCTTTAGTTGAGAATCGAACAGGACAACATCTTACTGTGAGGCGATAACGCTACCGCAGCACCACCACCGCAAAATGTGCAGATAAAAAGTACTTAAATTCTCTTATACATCCAGTTGAATACAGCTAGATCTTAGCCGGCCAAAGCTGAAATTTTTTAAGCAGAAAATACTCCTAAATGTAGCACTTAAATAGGCAGTGACAGGCTATCAATGAATGAGACTTCCCCCGCCTGCAATTACTAACAGCAATAAAATCTAGCAAGCACTAACTGACAAAACAGACTCAAAACTTCCAGTTCAGTTAATATTCAATGTAACACAAATAACTCAATTTAAATGCCGTATTATTTGAAAATGTGCAGATAAAAGGTACTTAAATTCTCTTATACATCCAGTTGAATACAGCTAGATCTTAGCCGGCCAAAGCTGAAGATTTTAAGCAGAAAATATTCCTAAATGTACCACTTAAATAGGCAGTGACAGGCTATCAATGAATGAGACTTCCCCACCTACAATTACTAACAGCAATAAAATCTATCAAGCACTAACTGATAAAACAGAGTCAAAACTTCCAGTTCAGTTAATATTCAATGTAACACAAATAACTCAATTTAAATGCCGTATTATTTGAAAAATGTGCAGTTAAAAGGTACTTAAATTCTCTTATACGTCCAGTTGAATACAGCTAGATCTTAGCCGGCCAAAGCTGAAGTTTTAAGCAGAAAACATTCCTAAATGTACCACTTAAATAGGCAGTGACAGGCTATCAATGAATGAGACTTCCCCACCTGCAATTACTAACAGCAATAAAATCTATCAAGCACTAACTGATAAAACAGAGTCAAAACTTCCAGTTCAGTTAATATTCAGTGTAACACAAATAACTCAATTTAAATGCCATATTATTTGAAAAATGTGCAGTTAAAAGGTACTTAAATTCTCTTATACATCCAATTGAATACAGCCAGTACATATAGTATTTCTTAACTGAAGTAGGTTTACTACTAATGGGTTCATTACATTTACAGTTTTAATTTCATGTAGGTTATAAGCCCTCTCACATTATTTATATCTCTAACATGCTGTGCATCTAAAAGTTTCTTGCAATTCGATTATGCATATCGCTTTAACTACTGGTGATGCTCTCTTAACATTTGTATTATACATTAATGCTATTCCAAAATAAAGCATTTATTTTAGTGTCAAGGTATAAATGCTTTAAAGAATTAAAGTCTGTGTAATAGCCTGAGAAGAAAATGGGAAATGAGCACACTTGACATTCGATGTGCAAATCCAATCTTGGGAGAAGTATTGAAATGACTGGAACTTTTTGCTTTGTTGTAAAGGAGAACTTAAATGTTGACAGAAGGACTACATTCTTCTGTGCTTGTAAAACGGGAAACTAGTGTTTAATGAAAATACTTTTGATGCCTGAAAACACAGTGAAAAGTATCATCTGTAGCTTTTATGATATATGGCTCTACTTTAAAATATCAGGGCAGCCACGGTGGTGAAGCTGTTAGCATTGCCGCCTCACAGCAAGAAGTTCTCTGGTTCAATCCTTGGCTAGGGTGCCTTCTGGGTGGGGTCTGCATGTCCTCCCTGTGGTCGTATGGGTTTCCTCCAGTTGCTCTGGTTTCCTCCTACATCCCAAAGACATGCTGTAGGTGGATTGGACACACTAAATTGGCCCTAGGCGAGAGTGCGTGCATTTGTGTGCCTTCTGTGGAAGGTTGGGCGCCGGGCTGGCAACTCGACACCATAAAACTCCACTGCCAATCATGAGCGGATGGTGATCCGCTGTGGCGACCCCTAACCGGAAAAGCCGAAAGAAGAAGAAGAAGGTGTACTTTAAAATGTCAATGATCAGAACATCGAGACCACTATGTCGCAAATGCACTACGCTGAAAGTTTGCTACACCGGCAAACACAACGTTGAAAACAAAGCCCAAAACATCAACAATTAAAACATTGCATAAGTAAAACATCGAAAACATTACCTCAATGCTGTCCATTTTAAATAGCTGACTACATCTTTAAGACGTTGTACTTCATATCATAAAGATGGCAGATGTTACCTATTAGAGTCCGGGACTATTGGGAAAGCTTTATCCAACAACTAAGTCTCAGAAGGGTAAGGAGGTCCTAATTAATAGATGGGTACATATATAACTTGGAAAGAATGGTGAAATGCAAAAGATATTGGTGCTGCAAGTGGAAACATGTTGATAAATGTAATGGTAGAGCGGTAAGCATTATCCCTATCTGATGGGGAGCAATTATGTAAATCAACTTCCCATTCCCATACAGGTAGCCCAGTAGAGGTTGAATGATATCTGATGTCTCATGAATTACAGCAGAAAGCATCACTTTTTAGGGACACTCCTTGACTCATTGCTGATGACGTTATGGCATCTACATCGTTAGAATATGTTCCTTGTTTACCTAACTGGAAAGAGTTATTGCAGCAGGTTGGCAGGATAAGTAGAAAGACTAGTGGAGTTCACTCACAGCCACATATAACTTTGGAGAATGTCAGTGTGTGTCAGTTTCCCTTTAAAGATGGTGAATTCATAAATCCAACATGTGACTTTACCGTCCTCGTTTGCACTACTTTCAACAATTTATATGATTTAAGCCGTGCTATTATCTGGCTAATGGACAGTACGTACTTTTACAAGGGGATAATATGTAGGCAGCTTTACAGCATACATGGCCTTGTAAAGTACGGTGGCTACACTAAAACCATGCCCTTAATATACTGTCTAATGTCTAAAAAGTCATTATGGTGGTGTAATATCATGTGGCATTGTATATTCCATTTGCAGTCCGAATACCAATTTGAAACTTTGGTTGCAGCTATAAAAAGTGTGTGGACTAACATTCCTGATATAATACCAAAAGGCTGCTTCTTTCACTTTGGCCAGAATGTCTGGTGTAGGGTACAGGCTTTAAGTCTTTCCTCTATGTACAACAGTAATCAACATTTCCAGCCGGCAGTGAAATATCTAGCTGCACTGGCGTTTTTAAGCAAGGAAGAGGTGCTACCTGCATTCAGTGCCTTACATGATGGTTTCCCTAGTGATGGCAGAGAGTTACTAAGGTATTTAGTGATTGGTACTTACTGGGAAAAGCTAGGAAATTCACCATTCGCAGCACACCTTTCGCTAGATTTCCACCGCTACTTCCAATACAGTTTTGGAATGTGGCAGAGTTAAATGCATTGTGTCTGCCACATACATAAAATAGTAGAGAGGCATGGCATAGGTGGATCAAGATATTATTGGGTGCCTGGGCAATAGATCTGTCAGTGTTAATGACTACAATGGCTCATGAACAGGACAGGGTAGATGAGCTAAGAGTGTGCATGGCTGCAGGATGCCCATCGTCTCTGAAGAAGAGGAAACTTATTATGTGGCATTCTCATTTTGAGTTAATACTGAATAACAAGGCTTCATACAGCATGGTGGACTTTTTGAAAGTGATTACCAATCTCTTAAAACTGTGACAAGAAGGTACTACTGCATTACAATATAGGATGTTAGCAGCACTAGTGTTTGAGGATTGTATTTACGTTGTTCTTTTATTGGTTCATGTGTGAGATTGTAATTGCACAAAGTGGCTTATTCAGGGTGATCTACATGTATATTTGTCACTTTTTCATAAGTTTTGGATGCTGGAGTATCACAACAGAGAGGAGATTGTTTTCACGGTAATGTTTTGTTTTAAAGGATTTGCGGTTTTCTTGTGAGAAGAGCACAGGTGACAGCTATGGTGTGTAGCATCTGCTATATGGTTTTCAATGTTTTAATTGTCCATGTTTTGGGCTTTGTTGTTCAATGTTGTTTGTGTCGGTGTAGTAAACTTTCAGTGTAGTGAGTTTGCCACGTAGTGGTCTCGATGTTCTGAACATCGGTATTTTTATTACTCGACATTTTAAAGTAGACCCATATATATATATATATATATACACATGTGTGTGTGTGTGTGTGTGTGTGTATATATATATAAATATATATATATATATATATATATATATATATATATATATATATATATATATAAAGAGAGAGAGAGAAACTGAGAGCGCATGCACAAAGCTATTTTAAGGGTGAAAGTGCTCATCTAATTGTTTTACAGTAAAGGAGTTTTGATTACTAAACATGTTATAAGTACTTGATTACTCTGAAGTTTTAGCTGAACTTGTCTACAGTGCATAGGTTCAAAGGTTTATAGGTGTGTAGTAGGCTAATGGCCCTGGAGACTTCATAAGCCTAACCCATAGGATTACCCTGGCATTGTGCCACCCAACCTTAGTTCCCAGTGCTTCTGTCGAGTAGAGCCACTGGAGTTATCCCCGGGGTGAATTTTCTATTTCCCATCCACTCATCAAGATTTCTCTTGAAGATGGGCCAGTGAGGTACTCTGCTTGACATGTATGGGAAGGCTATTACAAAGCATGGGCAGTGTCTGGGTTATGAACCTGTCCCTCCAGCATGTTTTGTTGATTGTGGTAATGAGGATGAGGTCTCTGGAGCATGTGGTGCTGAGAGATTGGGATTTCTTTAGATGTAGCATTTCTAACAGAGCTGGGTCAGACATTGCTTTGTAAGTCAAGCAGAGATCGCCTCTAAGTAAGTGATATGAGACAGAGAATAGTTAGAGTTTTTTGTGTCTGTCCATATAGGACAAGTGTTTAAGGCCTAGGATTCTCTTTGTGAGATACTTTTGGGGCCTCTCCAGTTGTTGCAGGTGTCTAGTGAAGTACATGTCAAATGAGGCATTGTACTCCATGATTGGCCTAATGAGGGAATAGTAGAGGGAGACAATGACCTCTTTCTTCCTGGATGCAAACGCCTTAGTAATGAGATGTGCCACATAGAAGGACTTTCTGATTACAGTGGCAATGGTGTGGTCAAAAGAGAGGTTGCTGTCAACCTGTGTCCCCAGATCTCTTATAACTCCTTCTGTGTTCAGTGGACTACCATCGATGTGGTGATTCAAGGGAACTAGGTTTTTCCCAAGGTGGATGATGACACATTTTTTTGGCATTGAGCTTAAAGCCACGTTCTAACACCAGTCGTTGATGTCATTGAGAACTTTCTGTAGGATGTCAACATCACTTGGGGAGTTAATAATAGCTCCCAACTTGCAATCGTCTGTGAATTTTGTCAGCCAGAGACCCTTCATGTTGGCCTGGACTTCAGAGAAATAGATACCAAACAGGACAGGACCCAGGACCAAACCCTGTGGGACTCCACTCATGACTGGTCTGCAGTCCGACTTGGAGTCAGCTACTTTACACTGTGGGTTCTATCTGTAAGCCAGTTTGCAACCCACCTAGTGATATAGGGGTTGATGCCTAGCTTAGTGAGTTTTTCTATGATTATTTTTTCCTGATTTTATACGAATCTCAGCCCACAGCTTGCTTGCTCACAAGTGCAAGCTTTCCCTGTGGTTTATACACACACACATACACATAAATACATATATATATGTATATATATATATATATATATATATATATATATATATATATATATATATATATATATACACACACACACACACACACACACACACGTGTGTGTATGTGTGTGCGTTATAAATATATATATATATATATATATATATATATATAGATATATATGGGTCCTTACCAAACCTGAAATTGCGGAACTTAGTCTGCCAAAACTTCACTTGAACGAAACTGCATTACATCAAACCTCACTTCTCCGAAAGACTAAAACACAGAAAGAGAACTAAAACACAAATGTTTGCAGGGGGGCAAGCTTCCCTGCACTCTCTATGTGGGGGCTGTACCCCCCCACACCCCATCCACATTATATATATACCAACTCTGAAATCAAATTACAGTGGCAAAAGGGTAAATCTCCTTATCCACACTCTACTGTGATCTACACCAACAAGCTCTGACTACTATGTAAGATACAATCCCGGTAATGGTTTCAACACATAAAGCCAAACATTCCACGTGTCTTGCAACACCAGTCCGGAACTGGTGATCCATGTTTCGGAGAAGTGAGGTTAAATTTCCCCTTTGGAGGGAAAATGTGAATATCATCAAAAGACAGTGGTCACGAATTCACTCCTATAGAAGTAGTTGCAGCTCAAGTAAGTTTAGTTAAGAGGTGTGGATGGGGGTTTGTTACTGTGTGAGGGGTGTGGACATGTGTGTACATATCTGTAAGGGGATGAATGATGCTAGGTGAAGCTGTATGCATGCGCATGCGTGTGTGTGTATGTGTGTGTGTGTGTGTGTGTGTGTGTGTGTGTGTGTGTGTGTGTGTGTGTGTGTGTGTGTGTGTGTGTGTGCACTTTTTCCACTGTGATGCCATAAGGGAAACACTACCTCCTTCAGACTTGACAATGTTAACCAGAATCAGATGTGATTTGCAGACATGTTAATGAGCATTCTCTTCATGGCCATAAATGTCACTGAATTGCATTTTCTCACTGTAAATGTACCTACTTGCAGTAGGAGATGTATGTGAGTGGTGAGGATATTTCTAAATTCTAAGGCCAATTTCATCAGCATCTTCCATTCATGCATTTATTCCTCAGATGTTTATACACACAGAAGATACTAGAGTTGGCGAAGTATAACTAATAGGCTTCAAGCTTACCTTAATGCAGGCCTAAGAATGCCATTGCCAATGATAAAGTGCAGTTTTTCCAGGTTTGATGTGGGTCGGTCCTCTAACATACTGTTTCCCTGCAATGTTGACTCTCCATCATTCAACCTCTTTGCTACCTGAACAAAAGGATAAATATTAACCATAGCAGTGAAGAACAGTGTTACTACTGACTAAAAATGATTCTTACAAAGAAAAGAATGTATTTTTTATTGATCAGAATTTTACTTAAGTGTATTTACTTAACTTCCATCCCTTCTTCTCATTCTAGAATTTTACTTAAAAGGATTTTGTTGATAAGTTTATCACTAAAAGTATATTTCACATCATGGATTTGCACGGTTACCAAAATATGTTGCTGAATTACCAAGAATTTGGGCAAAGTTGATTACATTTGAAGGATACAAAATCTCATTTTGAATGACGCTTTTTATCAGGTCGTGAGTATAAATGAAGTCCATCAATCATACCATCATATTGATATGGTCCTTTATGATTTGCTCTTAGATGGTGACATCTCAAAGGAAAAATACAAGTTTTTGACTGTAAGTTTAGTAAACCCAAGATTCATAAAGACAGAGTTAATCCTTCAATGAGACCCATTATATCTGCAGGTGTTTCCAAGATGGAACCATTAGCTATTTTTGCTGACCAAACACTAAAACCTGTCATTACAAATTTTTACCATCCTAAAAGGCTCTTGGGATTTTCTTAGTAAAATCAGAGATTTATGAGTCAAGTGTTATTTTAGTAATGGTGGATGTCAAGGATTTGTTCACAGTTATTCCACAATCCACTGGACTTGAATGGTTTTGTTACTGTGTTTCAACTAACACACCAGTATCTGCAGAGAATAGCAACACTCTTTGTATCATGATGGATTTAATTCTAAGCAACAACGTTTTACACTCAAGAATGAATATTTTAAACAATCATCTGGAGTGGCAGTGGGACAGCCTATACACCAACTTTTGCCAGTCTGGTTTTATGCCACTGGGGGCACTTCTTTTTAGCCAGCAGTGAGGACTGGCTCTAAATTCATTTATATCTTTGTTTCCAGGAAGTTTTTATTTTTTGTTGTGTGGTGACTTTGATGTACTTAACCAATTTTTTCAGAACCTTGGTACTGCTACTTCCTTTTCTGGAATTCTCTTTTATCATTGAACATGTGGCTATTTCTTTCCTTGATGTGGTTTTATACAAGAATTTGGGTAACAGTCATTATGAGTCCACTATATACAGGAAGGGCACTATTTCCTACAATTAAAAAATGTATTGTGAAGGGACAATTTATCTGTCTTTCCAAAATTTTGTCTGAGGATGAACATTTTATTAAGGAGTATACATGTGTCTTGAATGTGCTTACACCAGTAAGTTATTGGTGGAAGTCATTGATTTTATCTGATCAGGTAGGCTGGATCATTATGCACCCATCTTAAGAAAGTCTTTATCCAACAACCCCACAGGACAGGAATTCTATCTGACCACACATTATCTGTGGCTTTACATTATTTGTTGAATACTGATGACATATGATCTATTGTTAAGAGCAACTAGTCAATATTTGGTATTTTTCTTGGTCTTAATAAATTTGGCACCACACCATCTATTCTATACAAGTCATTGAACAATATTGGTACATCCTTTCAGCACAGGATGGCCACTCCATCTACCTTTGGCCATATAAGCAAGTGAGGTGCATGGAGCTGATGTCATTACATCTTTGAGGGACAACATATGGATATTCTGAACTATCCCAGAGTTATTCCTTGCCAAGGCAGATATAGCTGCAATAGCACTAGGGTAGTTTGTGTGGCCATTTGATCTGCATATCCTGGTTTTTATACTGGAAAATATGAGAGAAGATTAATTATACGAATTTATGGAACATTTATATTCCTTCAAAACTGGTGATGAAAATAATGCTTTATTTAAACATTCTACTCCTTATATGGATTTTAAAAAGTTTACTTTTTGTATTGGAGAAAGTCTTTCAGGATGGGTGGGTGGTGGTGATTGGTAAACTACTGTGTAGGGAACCATCATGGCAAATCCTTTAAACTCTGATGTCTTACCTGGCTTGAATGATTTTGTATCTTTTACTCCAGTTTTAAACAGAAGATTTGATTGGTTCAAGCATTAACACCTACTTTTTAGCATATTTAAGCTTGTTTTACAGGGTTGTTTTTTATTCTGATGAAGTTTTTCTAATAGGAATGGAAGACCTAAAGCATTAAATTTTGTGGAGTTACGTCCATAAATTGGTTATAAAGGTTTAATAATGTAAAGCAACACACCATACAAAATGCTTTTTGTCCCGTTCAGTCATGAAACTTCATCAGACAAGTTACCTCAACAGTAAAAACACTTTTAAATAGTGCATGTGAATAAGGTATAAGCCTTTGATTGGTTAGTTGTACACCCTCTATCACCTTCTTCAGTTTATGTCACTAAGCGTTCCAAATGCCAATACAATGTATACCATATTAAAAGTGTGTCAGTTTAAATTCCATCTATGTAAAAACTAAAAAATAATAATAAAAAAGTAACAACAACATAGCAACATAAAAATTCCATTGCTTAAAACTAATTAAAGCTATAATAGAAATAAATCTATGTTAATACTAGTAATAATAATAATAATAATAATAATAATAATAATAATAATAATAATGTTGTATCTTTCGGCTTTTCCTGGTTAGGGGTCGCCACAGCGGAACTCCGGTCCGCTAATGATTGGCAGTAGATTTTTACGTACGAAGTTGCCAGCCCTGAAGCACAACCTTCAACGAAGGTACGCCCATTCACGCATGTCTCCACACAGAAGACGCTTTAGCTGAGAATCGAACAGGACAACGTCTTACTGTGAGGCGACAATGCTACCACAACACCACCACCGCAGTTCAATAATAATAATAATAATAATAATAATAACACTAATCACATTAAAAATATAACTCATATCAACCTTAAAGAGATTTTGGAAGGGGATAAACCGTTTACAAACAGGAAGGACATGTTTAAATGTAACATGTGCAGATTTTTTAAACTTATGGATACAGGATCCTCCTTTTCATTAGGCGACAGGAAATTTGACATTAGTTATAAAATTGATTTCCAAACTAAACAGGTAGTTTACCTAGCCAAGTGTAGTTTTTGTCCCATGTTCTACATCGGTAAGACCAACAGGAGACTACAGGAACGTGTATATGAACATCAATACTGTATAAGTAAAAATAAATATGAAAATGCCTTGGCTAAACATATTATGGACTACCCCCATCATGAGTTTAAATTCAAGGGGATAGACTTGGTACCTACTAATGTGAGAGGAGGCCCAGCTTCATTGTTACTACAAGGACTAGAACTAATTTGGAAGCTCAGTTTGGATGCTTGCCATTATCCTGGCTTAAATGATTTACTATCTTTTTTATGTATTTTGAAATTAAAAAGCTTGGCTAGGTAGCCCTTGATATGAGTTTTCGTTAGTGGCCTTCCTGTTGTTTAAGTTTGTCGTTGTTTTACTAGTTTTACCAGTACTACTTGTGGAGTGTTTATTTCTATTCACCACTTACTAATGAATTATTTCTCATTATCCCTGCTAATACAATCATTTACCTGGCTAACTGTTGTGAGAATATAAAGACACACACCAAATTTAAAGTCATATTCTGTATTTTCCACAAGCACGATGTCATTCCCTCACCATCTGAATGATCAGCACAAAAATTAGTTTTGGACTTACACAGACAGGTTGTAAGACTTAGACAAGCCATCAGCATTTTTATTATGTTCTGTGGCTGATAGTAAATACTGAAAGGCTGGAGTGGTAATGTTCAGCACCAGAATTTTATGTTGCTGTTCTATTATTGAAACAGACCATGATTTGTCACTAGGCTAAAGTGTCTAGCTAATAAATAACACCTTGCAGAAAATAGTGCCCACTTCACAGGCAAGCATTCCATTTCATGTAGTTTTGCTTGGCTTTATTTCATTTTTGACTAATGTAGCTCCTGGTGCAATGGCATAATGGGTTGCACTGTCACCACATAGCAAGAGGTTCTCCAATTCAGTTCTTGGTTTGGGTACCTTCGATGAAGAGTCTGCATGTACTTTCCTTATTTACTGCATTTTTCTCTAGGTACATTGGTTTCTACTAACTTCCCAGAGACATGCAGTAGGTTAATTGGGGACTCAAAATTCTCAAAGATGTGACCTCAATGTGTGAGTGATGTGGCAAAAAGAACCATTAATCTACTTCTATTTCCCACTCACCCAGTAAACTATGTGGATGTCAGTGGCTGTTCACGGGGTCAGTGTACAAGATGGCTGTGCCTGATGCAGCATGGATAAATATAGCCAAAACTACTTCTGATGCAACCACTCATAAAGTAAATTATTCAATAAAATAAGGAGTCACTAATACTGGTTCAGGACAAAATATTCTTTACAGTTTAGTGAGTGCTTTATCTGCCTTGAACAGGCAATTGTTGAAAAATTAAATACAACTTTTCTATATTACCCAGCTATTCAAGGGGAAACCCTTCACCTGTGTTTTATTGGGGGGTATTGGCCAGTTTTTCACAGCTTCTGTTTTTTTCTAGTGTTTTTACTACACTTCTTGCTATAAGGTTTCCCAAAAACTTGGCTTCTGAAGTGCCCAATTTAGTCTTTTTAATATACAAAATTATGTCTGCCTGCCCATCTTATAGATTCTGACATACCCTGCACTTTTGGTAAGCGATGCTCCCGGTTCTCTGAATGGGTGACCACATCATCCAGGTATGTGGCAGTGTATCATGAGTGCAGCTTCAGTATTTTATCCATCAGTCTCTGAAAGATGGCTGAAGCCTCATTTAGGCCAAATGGCTGCTGTGCAGTGGTGGCTCGTGCTACTGGACTGCAGGACTGCAGCCTCCCCCAGCTGTACAAAAACAGGAAAAAACAAAAAAAAAAATTAAGTCCTGGAACTCCATGCATGCGTGCTAGGAACTCATAGGTTCATAGGTTCATAGGTTGGTACTAGGCTATCAGCCCTAGGGCCTATACAAGCCCCTAACCATAACACCCCCTATTTCTTCCTTCCACACTATTTTACCCCTCCTGTGCTGCCTGTCTGACTGGTGGACGTGATCCCTGAGGTGAATTTCCTTTCTCCCATCCAATCGTCAAGGTTCCTTTTGAAGAGGGCCAAATAGGCACTCTGCTTGACATGTATGGGCAATCTATTCCAGAGTCTGGGGAGTCTCTGGGTCAAGAACATATCCCTTCAGCATGTTTTGTTTATTGTGTTGACAAGGTTTAGATCCCTGGAGCGTGCGGCTCTGAGGGATTGGGATTCTGAGCGCAGCTGCTCTGAGGGATTTTTTAAGTGTAGCATGTCCAACAGCTCTGGGTTTGACATGGCCTTGTATGTTAAGCAAAGATTGCCTCTGAGTAGACGATATGCGACAGAGTATAGCTGGAGTTTTTTAAGGTGGTCAGCGTAGGGCATCTGCTTTAGGCCTGTGATTCTTTTAGTGAGGTATTTCTGTGGCCTTTCCAGTTGTTGCAAATGTCTTGAGAGGTACATACCAAATGGGGCATTGTATCCTATAATGGGTCTAATGAGGGATGAGTACATTGGGACAATGACCTCCTTTTTTCTGGATGAAAAGCCCTTACTGATGAGGTGTGCCACATAGAAGGATTTTCTGACTGTTGTGGCGATGTGGTTATCGAAGGTGAGACTGCTGTCCACCTATGTCTCTAAGTCTCTTATCAAACTTTTGGAGTTTAGTGTACTGCCACCTATATGGTAATTCACGGATACATGTTTTTTCCCAAAGGGGATAACTATACATTTCTTGGCATTGAGCTTGAGCCCATGGCTCTAGCACCAAGCATCTGTTTCTGTAAGGCCCTTTTGTAGAGTATCCACATCATTTGGGAATTCAATAATGGCTCCCAGTTTGCAGTCATCTGCAAACTTTGTTATCCAGAGTCCCTTAGTGTTGGCTTGTACTTCAGAGAAGTAGATGCAAAGAAGAGCTGGTCCCAACTGAAACCCCAAGGTACTCCCACTTGTCTTGTCTGGGCTGGATTTGGGGAGTCTGCTACTTTTACAGTGTGGGTTCTATCAGTAAGCCAGTTAGCAACCCATTGGGTGACGTAGGGATTAATGCCCAGCTTAGTAACTTTATCTATGATTCCAGAGTGGGGGATGGTGTCAAAGGCCTTGGCAAGGTCTAGATAGGCTGTGTGGACCACCTTACCCTTGTCCATGGCTCTGGAGACTGATTCGAAGAAGTCAATCAAGTTCAGGAGACAAGATTGGCCCTTCATAAACCCAAACTGGGTGGGGTCCAGTGTTTGAAGGTTGCCAATGTCTTTGTTTATAAGTTCCATGATAATACGCTACGCCCATGGCCTTGCAGATAAGGCTTGTAAGACTGATGAGATGATAGTTTCCGGATCCAAGATCCCCCCCCCCTGTAGAGGATAATAGTAGCTGTGCCAGTGGGCACAGCACGACTCAAACCTGAGGTGAGGCTATGATTAAACATGACACTTAGGTGAGGTGCCAGTTCATATTGTAGTTCATGTAGTACACAGCCCGGGATGTCATCTGGTCCCATGGATGCTGTATTCTTAGCTTTGGAGAGTGTTTTTTTTGTGGTGTGTTATTACGAATTTGGCAATCTCTTCCGTTCGGTATTGAGGCCGTTTAGGGGGAGAGGGGGGGGGAAGTTGGCACTGAATCGATCTGCCAGGATATTGGCAATATCCTTGGGATCAGTATATTTAATGCCATTCTGTTTTAGCTCAGAGCATATCTGAGCATTGCCATTTAGATTCTTGACATAGTTATAGAATGCCTTGTTGTTGTCTTTGGAATCTTTGGCAATTTTATTTTCGTAACTAGCTTTGGAGGATTTTATGAAGGATCTCAGTTTCTTAATGAGGCTGGTAAGGAAGTTTTTTGCATCCTGGGATTTTCCTCTTTTCTGCAACAGTTTCTTCCTTTTGTTGTAAAGTTTGTTTATGGCAGGGGACCACCAGATTGGCTTCTTTTTTTTGGATGAGAGCATCTTGGTTCTATTTGGAATGGCACAATTTATGCATGAGTGGATGTGCTCGTACAGTGCCTTAGTGTAGGATTCAGCAGTTGAACTTTCAGCTCCCGTCTGCATGGGTGTCATGAAGTTTGTCACTTCTGACTTGAGTAGTATGAAGTTGGCTTTGGAGAAGTTTTTTATGGAGATTTCCTTACTGGGGGGTGGGGGTGGGATGTGGATGTTAAGGGTGATTAGCTTATGGTCAGACGTGACTAACGAGGGGGTGACCATAGGTGTGGAGCATTGATTTTCCATGTTGGTAATGACCAGGTCTAGGATATTGGAGCCCCTGGTGGGACTATGGATTAGTTGATCCAGGGCGTTGGAATTTATGAATTCCAAGACTGCTGTTTAACCAGTCCAGATTAGGAAAGCAGGCAGCAGTCTATAGATGCCCCAGAAGTCTATGCAGTTGTAATTGCATAGAATGAAAGGGGATCAGGCTACAAGGTCTGCAGTCTGTACATGCTCAGAATGGAACTGGAAGCAGCGCACGCATGTGTGCTCGGCATTCTCCAGGATGATCGGAAACAGTAGCTTCTGAATGGATTCTTTCTGGACACAGAGCAAGCTTCTGCTTTTGCATGGGGAAACAGGACTTTGCTTTTATGGAGGTACTGTCTTTTGTAGTTAGGAATGGGACTTTTGCTTTGAATGCTGGACTCTGCTCTTAGTGTGTGTGTGTGTGTGTGTGTGTGTGTGTGTGTGTGTGTGTGTGTGTGTGTGTGTGTGTGTGTGTGTGTGTGTGTGTCTGTGTAAAATGCCCCAGTTAACTATAACTGGTGGCTAGAGAGTAACTCAGCCTCAAACTCTAAACCTTGGGTGCAGGTAGCAAGAGCCTGAATTTCCTACCCACCACCACTTGTGAAAAGTGTTAAGATTTTTGCCTCATATGTTTGTTCTGTTCCTCATAAAATCTGTGGTTTTCTGGATTTTTAATTCACTAAATAATGACAGACATTTGAATTTCAGACTTCATATTCTTCAGAAAGTACATAATAACACAAAACATTTTGTTCTAGCAATTTTCTAAGTTTATATGATCAATATTTGAAATTTGTCCCTATTTTTGCGGCTGTGTTCCCCCATTATTGGCTTTGTCCAGGTGTTTTGTGCTAAGAGGTTGAGAGCTATGGTGAGAACTGAATTCACTAAATGATAGCCATTTCAGTTTCAGTCTTCCTGTGTTTCAAGAAATAGCTTATTTGGTATAGTAGTATGTTGCTTTGACTGTAGTGCACAGAGTCCTGGGTCCAAAACTTGGCAGTGAAATTCATGGTGGTAGGACAGCATTATATTCTAGCAACTTTCCAAGATTATACAAGCAATGTTTAAAACATGTCCCTGATTTTTGGGCTTTTGTCCCCCCTCAAATAAATTTGGCTTTTTCCAGATTTCTTGTGCTCATGTGCTGCAAATTTGAGAAGCACAGTTGAGTGTGGAGTGGATTTTACAAGGGGCAAAGAGCTTCAGGAGAAGAGTAGTTTAGTGCTGCTTATGCTGAGTCTGCTTGCATTGTTAATAGCACAACAGGTAGTGTACTTGCTTTTGATGTAGAAGGCTGTGAATTCTACTCCCACAGTATGTAGATGCATTGCTGATACTGTGTTATGTTGTACTTTTTAAAGGGGGTGGATGCTGCAGGCAGTTACAGATCTCTTTAATGTGGAATTATTTAGATGACTTTTACTTCTGCAGAGATTGTGCACATTTACTGATACAGGTGGATTGTAGAAGTTTGAGTAGACTTTTCTGATGGAAATGTTCTGAATTGGGCAGTTGTGTCTATTGGTACATGCATTTTGTTTCATTGTTTACTGGAAAAAAAGTTCAAAACAATACATTTAAAATTCCCTCTAGCAGCTGTACTGTATTATACAAGGAATATAATTTAATACAATCAGGAAAGTGCATCAAAGAACACACGTATGTTTCACGTGGAAGGGGCCTATGATTTGAAAACAGGCAAAGTTAATCTTTATCTGCCACTGGCCAGATGTATTTTCTCTGAATGTGGGTTTCAATACTGTTTCAATGAATGTGAGTTTCAAGGGCAGAGAAGTTTTAATGCTAAGTCTATTTTCATTCTGAGACTACATTGCTTTGCTTAGTGGATGTCTTATTAGTGTTTGTGCTGTAAAATGTAAAATGAAACTTTTAAATGAAACCCACATTGTAGAAGTAAAGCAGTATGCACATTATAGTGTTTATGGTAAATGGGTGAAATAACCAAGTAATGGGACATTGGAATGGCTGCAGGTGGGAGGCCCCATTCGACCATGATTTTGTGAGGGGGGAAGGGCAGAAAACTCAAAGACAGCCCCGGCTGAACTATACCTCTTCACTGTCCAGATTTTCACAGAATGAATAGATTTTTGCTTCTTATTTTTGGTTTGTTCCTCATAAAAGTTGTGGTTTTCTGGCAAATCATTTAGGAATGAAGTCACTAAATAATGACAGACATTGAGTTTCAGACTTCATACCTTTCAAAAAAATGCATGCTAAAGCAAGACCTGTTATTCTATCAACTGTCTAGATTTATGCAAGAGCAATTTTTAGTACTGTCTGTATGTTCCCGCAATATATTTGTCCTTGTCCAGATTTCCTGCATTAAGAGGTTGAGAGGTACTCGGAAATAAATTGCTTTATAGAATTAGGTATATCCAAACTGTTTAACTGTCCCCGACTTTGGCTCAAAATGTTGCTACCCCCCTAATAATCCCTGCACAAAATGGCAATTTTGGAAGAAAATGTGGAGGATTTACAATTAATAAATAATAGTAATGATCAGAGTTATAGATTACTTTTATTTCAGAAATGCATGTAGAGTCTCTTATTTTGTCAGGTGATCAACTTAACAGTACTAATATTAAAAATGTGTCCCTTCTTTGACAGGTTCCCAGCTGTAGTGTGTGGCTATTTTATATTTTTGCATCATATTTTGGTCAGTTTTTCATAAAATTGTGGTTTTCTGGCAAATTAGTGGCAAATCATTAAAGAGTGAAGTTAGAAAATAATGACAGACATTTGAGTTTCAGATTTCATACCCTTCAGAAAATTCATACTAATGCAGGACCTACTATTCTATTATCTTTCTAAGTTTATAAGAGCAATACTTAAAAATTGTCCTTATTTTTGGGCCTTTGTACCACTACTGTTTATGGCTTAGTCCAGATTTCTTGCTCTGAGGTTGAGAGGTATGACAAATGTGTCGGGGCAATCACCATCAACCAGAGACATTTCAAATTGTGACATACTTGTTGCACCCCACTCCCCCATATAGTGACTCTGGATGTGTCCAAGCAAGGCAAGGAGCAGCTATGCAATGTAAGTGTGCAGAGTATCCCCCTTCACTCACTCTATGGCTTCTTCACTCACTCTATGGCTCTTCTATTACTCCAAATTTGAGCACCTTTTGAGCTTCCTTCACTGTTTCTGTGACTGTGGCACTTTGTAAAGTTGCAGACTAGCCTTTATGCAGGGTGCTGTCTCTGTGTTGTGCTATTCCAGTTTAGTTGTCATAGGAATTTCTGACAATATTACTTTATTTCTTAGTAGAAAATAATTTTACTTCCTGGTTTTGTGGTTTTAATAAAGCTCCTTCTCGTTGTATTTCAGGTAGAGTCTCTGATCTTTTCTGTAAAAATCTCACCCTGTGAGCTAACTGTAGAATGTTGTATTTATCTTCATGGCTTTAGTAAAGCTATATTTATACTCTCTCCCTTAGTCTCTCTCTTGGTTGTCTAACATTGCAGTTTATTGCATTTAGTCTTTCTATCACCTCAAAAGAGCCTTCCCACGTCACCAAAACTTTGTTCTCAGTGGAGGGTATTAAAACTAACATTTCATCCCCTTGGTTAAATTTTCTAATTGTAGCATTCTTATTAGAGGCTCATCAGATTTCTTGGGCATTCTGCATGTGCTCCTGTACTGTGCACATAACAAGCATTATTCTGTCATGCTATCAAATGTGTCTTCTCTTTTTCTCTAGTCTCACTTACAAAATCAGGCATACACCTGGGATGCCCTCCATACAACAGTTAAAATGGGGGTAAACACAGGTGAAGCTTGTGTCACATGTCTTATCCCAAACAGTAAGTAAGGTAACAAAAGGTAATGTTTCTTACTATCTGTACCAGTGACTTTTCTTAACAGACGTTTCAGTGTTTTACTGAATCTTTACCAAACAATAAGTCTGTGGAAGATACATTGACATTTTTAGCTGATTAACCTTAAAGCACTGGCATGGCTGATGTAATACTTTTGACAAAAGAGGTGTTTCTTAGTCAGTAAGTATCTCATTAGAGATACCTTCTATATAAAATGACAGTATGTTCTCTTGCAAGATAAAGGCATTAGCTTTGCATAAGTGGACAACTTTTGAAAGTTGTGTAGCACAACCCATTATTGCCAGTATGTACTATTATCCAGTGTCACACTTTACTACTCACCACACAACATACATTTCAACTATTTTTTTTTTGCAGAATGTCCAGATTTGTGACTTATAATGTTGGTATATTCCTAATAAAAGTTTGGTTTTCTGGCAAATCCCTGGCAAATCATTGAGGATTGAAGTCAGAAAATAATGATAGACATTTGAGTTTCAGACTTCACACCCTTAAGAAAATCCATGTTAATGAAATACCTGTTATTCTATCAGGTCTGAGCAATATTTAAAAATTCTCCTTATTTTGGGCCTCTGCCCCCCATTATTTATGGCTTTATCCAGATTTCTTGCTCTAAGAGGTTGAGAGGTATGCCACACAATGTTCATAACAATGTATTCAAATAACACTTCTATAATATACATTGGAACCACTGGACTTTTAAATCCAGGATTGAGTGCAGCTTTCTGACATTTTGGATAAGAAACTTAGAAAATGTATATTTCTTTCAGATCTATCCATTCCCAGGTAACCAACTAACATATTAACATGAGCTACCTACATTACTTTTGTCCAATAGTTAAGGCCAGCACTGTGGTGTAGGTGGGTAAAGATGTGACTTTGGTCCAGGTAATCTATGTTTGGCTAACACTTTGGGTGGCTCAAGTGCTGGCGGAGGGGGATAGGCATGCCTATACTGGATGGTGGGAGGCATGCACTTGCACATGCCTCATGTTCTATTCCTGACAGAAGCAGGAAACATGCAGGTAGCAGAGTCCTAGGATGTGGGTTCATTTTTTCCACTATCTGTATATGCACCTAACACTTCCCTTTTTTAGCTTTCTACTCACCTTTGACAGAAATAGATTCAGAATTCTATATTTTCCTATCTACCTCACTTTTAGTGATCGCTACTATTTCTTTACTTGGATGGTCTTCAGTTAAGTGCCCTTCTTCTTCTATTTTGTCTTCTTAGTATCTGTACAAATACATCTGTAAGTCTCTGTGCAGACATTTGCCTTGTATTTATTATTACATCAGTTTTCTATCAGCTCACCTTCAGTTCCTATACTGACATTTCTTGGGTTTCTGCTGTTCTGTTGTTGGGACCAGTTTCTGGTAACATATAGGATCATTTTTCCATCTAATCATTATCAGTTTCAAGTAACTTTTGTAACTTCTATGATAACTATCTTCCCCTGGATTTGATTCTGGATCTCTGTGAGTACATCACTGTCCTGACCCCCTCCGTTCTTATACAAGATGGCTACATAATATTTTTTTTGCTTTATCACCATATTATTAGGCACATTGACCTTACATACTGTACCTACAGATGTTTTTTCCCCACATTTTCCATAATGCTTCAAAATGGGGAACATTTTTTCCCTTTATAATATACTGAGTCAAGCCAGTGACCACAGCTACAGGATGCAAACATTTCCCTAAGGGTTTGAATTTCTGTACACATGATTAGATGTTCATTTTATTACAATTAATTCAAATCTCCTCACCTTTTGCTTGTGTCTAATATTATGCTTAAACACACACACACACACACACACACACACACACACACACACACACACACACACACACACACACACACACACACACACATGGACTTCTGACAAGAGTAATCATGCTTCCAAAATATAGTAAAGCCTGGACTTCTCTTCCTTTCCTTATATAGTATACTTTACTATCTCGGTGATAACGCAATGGTATAGTGCTAACTCAATAACCTTAGTTTCAGTTATATCACAGTCCATAGGAAAGGTTTAATTTGTAGCTTGCACATCAGTTTACCTCAATATTAGTGGAACAGAATCTAGAGATGTGACCTCTCCCTCCTCATTTGAAACAAGTTCATTAATTACTTGGCACTTTTTCTTTCACAGAAGACTGAACATTTCTTGCTGCAACTTTAGATTTAAAAGCAGACAATTCAATTTTAAACAAAGATGCTCCTAGGTACATAGGTGTGCATAAGGCTTACGATCGCAAGGGATTTTTTTAAGCCTAGCTATGCATCCCTAATCTCTGGTAAGTCCTGGTACCCTTGATAAGTGTAGGCAGGGGCTTGGGAGATTAAACATTCACAAGCTGGGGCCTGGGAGATGGACCATTTACAGGCTGCTTGTGTCCATTAAAGACATAGGTGTCAGACCAGGGCTAAATTTCCCATTCCCCATTCAGTTATTCAAGTTACACTTGAATTGAGTTAGGGAGGAACTCTACACCATATGGATAGGGAGCCTGTTCCAGAGAAGGGGTAGTCTCTGGGATACATACCTGTCTCTCTACCAGGTCCTATTTATATCACAGGCAAGGTTTAAGTCTTCAGAATAGGTAATTCTGGAGGTGTTTGTTTTGCAGATATGCAGGAGGTCGATTAGGGTGGGGTCTGACAATGCCTTATATGCCAAGCATAGATCTCCCCTTAACAGCCTGTAGGAGACACAATACAGGGAAAGGGCCTTGAGGTGGTCTGCATAGGACATGTTACTTACATCCTGTATTCTTTTAGTTAAGAACCTTCATGGATGTTCCAAATTTTGGAAGTGCCTGGTTAGGTATATGCCAAAGGGGGCATTGTACTCAAATATAGGTCTTATGAATGCAGAATACAGTAGAACAGTTACCTTTTTGGAACTAGATTCCATACTTTTGTTTATGAGTTGCACAACATGGAATGATTTCCTCACTACTGTAGACATGTGGTCATCAAAGGCTAAATTACTGTCTGTGTGTGCCCCCAAGTCACTGACTCTTAAGGTTGTGTTGTTAATATGATAGTTACCAGGGGAAGACTACTTCCCAAAAATACTGTTATGCATTTCTTGGCATTTAGTTTTAGTCCATGGCTCTGACACCAGTTATTTGTCTGTGTCAGCCCTTCCTGGAAAATATTTATGTTTTTGGAGGATTGTATGACTGCCCCTAATTTGCAAGCATCTGAAAATTTAGTCAGCCAGAGGCCATTGACATTGGCCTTTCCCTCAGAAAAGTAATGACCATGCCCTGAGGGATTCTACTTGTGAGCAACATCTTTTTAGAGGTGGACATCCCAATTCTAACTTCCTGGATCCTGTCTGTGATCCAGCTGTCCATTCACTGGGTAACATAAAGGTTTATACCTGCCCTCTTGAGTCTGTCAACAATACCAGAGTGTGGTGCTGTGCCAAATGCATTGGCCAGGTCAAGGCAGGCAGTGTGAACCATTTTGCCCTCATCCATTGCATTGTGACCTTCTCAAAGCAGTCCATCAAGTTCAGTAGGCATGACCTACCCTTGATGAAAAAAAATGGGCTGGGTCCAGTGTCTGGAGGTTTCCTGTGTCATTAATGACCATTTCCATGATAACTCTTTCCATGTCTTTACATATGAGACTAGAGAGACTTATGGGTCTGTAGTTTTCAGGGTCTGTGGCCCACCTTTATGCAGAGGGATGACTGTTGCTGTTCTCCATTTGTGAGGCACAGAGCCTGTTTGTGGGCTACAGTTAAAGAGCAATTCCAGATGGCCGGATAGATCATGTTTCATGCTGCTTAGAAAGCATCCTGAGATATTGTCTGGGCCCACTGATGCAGTGTTCTTGGCCTTAGAGAGAGCATTAATGACCTGTTCCCTAGTGATGGTAGGGGAAGTTATATTTGATGGCATTTTCTGAGGGGAAGCTGAGGAGAGGGAGGGGTAAAGCTGGACCAGAATTTGTTGGCCAGTAGGTTTGCTATATCTTCTGGCTTCTCACTTTTTTTTAATTTCACCAAGTCTTTTCGGTTTCTAATACGATGATAGGAATGGACCCCATTCTTAAGTCAAAGTAAGATTAAAGTTCATGAAATTAGTATATTTTCAATCTTTGATATTAGCCAGAAGTGCTCTTTGCAGCACCCATAATGACTCCTGCAATTCGTATGGAGTTACATGTATCGGTAACACATCTAAGTACCCGTTGCTCCTACTACTACTGGAACTGTCTGGATATCCTTCTTCAATATTGCCCTAATTTCTGCCCACAAATCTTGGTATTATGACTTTGTGTCTCTCTGTGTGTAAGACTGTAGTCACTGGGTGTAACAATTTCAATGATCAATGCTACTTTTGTCTTCTTTTCATGGACTACTATATCTGGTTTTCTCACATCTATTTTTTGAACCATTCGTAATGGATAATCCCATGTGATATAAACTTCATCATTTTCTATGATGCTTTGTGGCTCATGTTTCTAGTGTTTTTCAGCTACTTCAGTATTATAATGTTTGCATAATCCCCAGTTCAGCAGTCTTGCCACATTATTATGCCTTTCAGTATACAGTCCTTCTGCCATTAGTATGTCACAACCAGCAACAAGATGTGCAACTGTTTCTCATTCTGTTTTACAAAACCTACATTTGTCTGTTTCTCACAAATGTTCACTGGACTTTGTAAACCAGTGTATATGTAGTACACTATCTTGGGCCACCAATATTAACCTTTTGTTTTTTGGTTTAAATTCACCTCTCCTTAACCATTCCTGTGCTCGATCCTGATCAACATGAGGTTGTTCCAAGAGTTTTCTGTACTTGCAACTATATTTATGCATTTTTCACATTTCTTGCCTTCTTATCTAATCCTTCACCTTATATACTTTCTTTTGTTTTGTTTTTTTTACACATTCAGCTGCTGCCTGATTTTTATCTACTTCTGGCTTAATTTCCATTCCTGCCTGACACTAATATACTTCTGCTAAGCTAAGCAGGGAAGTCATCTTAGACTTATTCTCCTCATGTTTCAGAACTTTCACTACATTGGGATTTTGTGCAGTCCCATGATTGCAGATCTATATATGTAATCAATTTCAAGGAGGCCCATGCCTCCTTCAGAATGGGGAATATATAATCTTTGTATGCAGTGATTGTTATAAATCATTTGATGAGCATGAAGCATCCTTCTTGTTTTCCTGTCCAACCTAGACAACGCTTTTTGGGGCCAGTCAATCACTCCAAAACTGTATGTTAGGACAGGAAGAGCAAATTAGTTTATAGCTTGGACTTTGATCCTACATGTCAATGCTCTTTTCAGTATTAATTTTCGTCTTCTAAAATATTTCTTACTAAGTTTTATTTACATTTATTCATGTTTTATTGTTGATCCTTCATCAATTCATTTTATACACTCCCTCTTGCTCAATTTCTTGTATATCTTATTCCTGTCCCAAACTGATGTTTTATTGGTGCTGCAGCTTTCCTGCTTTAAAGGTTGCTTTTGCACATTTACCAAGACCAAATGACATCCTTTTATCATCTGAAAAAGTTTTGATCACTTGCAGTTGTGCTTTCAGTTCCTCATCTAAAGAACTGTACAGTTTTAAATCATCTACAAAAAGAAGATGAGAGGCCTTTGTTGTTTTCTGGGAGCCAATTTGTAGCTATGACCTAATCTGTTAAGTAGACAGTTTAATGGATTAAGCACAACATAAAAGAGCTGTGGTGACAGAGTCACCCTGGAATATTGCCCTTTGAATTTTTATCCCTGGAATAATAATTTGATCTTTATCATGGCTTAACTGCAAAGTGGTTTGCCACTGTTTCATTGTTGCTGCAATCTAATTAATCAGTGTAGGGTGTATCTTATACATTTTTAAGCACTCTTATCCATGAATGTGGGATACATTCAAATGCTTTTTTGTAGTCTATCCATGCCATACTTAGATTCTTCCCCTTTTTACAGTTCTCCATTTTGACTTTATTTAACAGCAAATGACCTTTGTTCCATATGACTTTCTTTTATTACCCTTTTGTTCTATTGCCATGATTGAGTTTTCTTCTAAATGACTATAAACTCTGTCAGCATCAATTCCAGGGTATAGGTTATACATCGTTGGAAGGCAAGTAATTGGTGTATAATTTTTAGGATAGCTTGCAGCTTCACTCTTAAGTAGGAGTATTGTTTTCCCTGTTGTTAATCAGGTTGGTGTCTGTTTGGGGTATGCATTTAAATAGTTCTTACCCATGGCTAAATCTTCATGTAAAGATATTAATATTTTTAGCTAGAAGTTAGGCACTACATCTGGCACCTGGGGTTTTCCAATTAGGAGCTTTTCTTAACTTTGTTTCAATCTTTCAGGCTGTTATTTCATTCCATTTCATATCCTGTACATTTGAACTTCTTATTCTTTCTTTTACTTCTTCTATCCATTTAGCATCTTTGTTATGTTCCACAGGATCTTCATAGATATTTCTCCAAAATGTATCGATTTCTTCTTTTTTTTGGTGGTGTTTCAGTTCCTTTTGCCTTGTTTCCCATTTCTAAATAAAAAATGTTTGGGTTATCAATACATTTCTTATTTTGTACTTTTTCTTTATATTTATCTGCATATCTTCTAAGTTTTTCTGCCTGTGCTGAAATTTTTTGTTTATTATTTGGGGTAGTGCATGATATATCCTCATCTGTTGTGATACTGCACATTGCTTTTATCACGTCTATCTTTCTAAGTATTCTTGTTGCTCTGTTCCTTCTTCTATACTCTTCTAACGCTGACACTTGTTGTCTTAATTGCTTTATAGTTGTCTCTATTCGATACTTACATGATGCATTTGATTTCTCCCCGTCCTTTCCCTCACTACCCTGTATTTTTGTGGTTGGATTTTATCTGTTATTAACTTGGCTGCACAGTAATGTATCCTATTTACTTCTGTTATCTCACATGAATCTCTATGGACAGTTCTAATTATGTGTTCCTTTGTTTTATCAAACTTCTAACTTTTTGGATTTTATTGACTTTCTGTAGTCTATTTTTTCATTGATCTTAACATGTATGTCCATTTCTATTAAATCAAGCAACTCTTCTCTTAGATCATTTTCTGAGGGCACATACTTTGTTATCCATTCCTACAGGCATTCTACAGAAAGTTCCAGAGCGTCTTTCTGTGCCACATTCTCGTTGGTTTCATCCTGTGTCATCCATTGTGGTTTCATATGGGAGCTCACTGGCCTATCACTCCACAACAGTGACTGTATCAGAGTTTCCACAGTTTCCTATTCCTTCTCTTGCTGTGCAACTTCAACTGAACGTTTGTACTGGTTTCCTATCAAACACTCAGTATAGGTGGCTCCATTAACCATGAGCTCTGCACACAATTGTGTATTGCCTTTGAAGTTGTGGACATGGCAAAAAAAATGCCTTGTGGTTGTTCTTGGCCTGGAAGGCTGAATTTACCTCAAATTTGGCTTTGGTAGACTTTAATCCATTAATACTAGCCTTCCACCTTTGTCTGGTTTCATCACACTTATAGTTTTATTTTGATCAAGTTCCCTTAAAACCTTTTCGAAATTATTTTGGGGTGGTTCCATTTCTGGAGTAAGGTGAAGTGTTTACTAAAGTGCATTTCTATACAGAAAAGATTTTAGATTATCCTTTGTTGAATGACTTTGATAATGGCCTCTTCTTGTGGTACAGGTGGATTTGCTTATTGTGCAGTTTTTTGTGGTCCGTGGTCTTTTTTACTGTACATTCCACCTTTTGCTCTTTCTCAAAGGTTCCTTCTCCTGTGACCTCCTATTAAACATTCTACTCCCTCTGTGGGATCTCAGTCGTACAAAAGAGGCATTGACCTGTCTCCATTTTGACTAAGCTTCTTCCACTGATTTGAAATTTTTCTCTTGGAAGACTTTGTTTCTGATAGCTGTCACGTCTACCAGAAGGATTTGAAGTTACATGCTTTGTCCTCCAAACCACCATATCTGGTGTTTCAAATGGAAAAAAAGTCACTTAGAAAAAACCTGTCTTTTATGCCAAAGGTGCTTGAAATGTTTCACTTAATCTAAGTATACACATTTTGGTCTCTTCTGAACCAGTCCAACAAATAGGAGAACTTGATACACAACTTGGATGTTCACAGATGTTTCTATTTACACTGGACTGAAGCAATCAGGAAAGAAGGCCAACTTTTCATCTCTTATGCATCCTGCTGTGACAAAGATTTCCAAAGCAATTTTAATCGAATGGCATATCAGTCTAACAATAAAACTATTCTGGCATAACCAAAGGCTCATTCCACAGGATCTATTGCTACTTCTACAGCTTTCTTCAGGAACTCCTCCACAGATGATATTTGAGCAGCAGCAGCAACATGGACTGTGTTGCATACCTCATTAAACATTATAAACTGGATGTAATCTCCAGGTCCAAGTCCTCTTTTGGGGCCTCCATTCTTAAGGGCATCCTGTCATGATTCCAGCCTGGAAAATAGGTACTTGCAGAACTTGTCAAACAATCAAAGTAGACAGACTAGATAATATAAAATACAGAAGTTCTGAACTTACCATACACTGGATCTTTATTATCCCTACTCCATGCACTTCAATAACCCACTTTCCATCCCCATCCAGATTCAATGTCAACTTGCTCAGTATGGACTTAATAGACGTACAATGAAGCATGTCCACTCTCACTTCCAGTTATGTTGCTCTCGTTTTGCTCCTAGTCCAGGAGGTAGGCATCCAACTTTATCTAAAGAAACAGGGGTGATAGATACATTGTGGGTGTTTTGCTCCTTGTCCAGGAGGTAGGCATCCAACTCTATCTCAAGAAAGAGGGGTGATAGATACATTGTGGGTGTTTTGCTCCTTGTCCAGGAGGTAGGCATCAAACTCTATCTAAAGAAACAGGGGTGATAGATACATTGTGGGAAGAATGAGCACTTGGAAGAGACATAATTTTGTAGAACTGGATCCACCTTCTGGTGAAGGTGTTTACCTTACAGACACAAAGTACATGGTTTGGTTCTCACCTTTGAGAGGAATGGCTAGGCTTAAAAGACCCCCTGGGGTCATTAGCCCGGTAATTACCTATGAACCTATTTGAAGGAGACAGACTACGGATAATAAAAATCCAGCATTATGGTAAGTGCATAACCTCGATTTTCTTTGAGTATTTCTGTCACCCGTGTGGTTACAAATGTGACACTAGTGGCGTGTACATAGGTGGTTTGGCCAGTGACTTGCCAAAATAGCATTCATTACTATTCCTCCGCTGCCAACTGCTTGGCCTATCTGAGTTGATTTCTTGTGAAATTTGTAAGCATGTGATGTTTTGCTGCTGTTGTGTATTGTTTGCTCATAAATCTGACAAGATTTAGATTTTCTTGTTCTGCTTTTCTGACTTACAACCATAGAGGAATTACTGATAACCTTAGTAAACTGTAAGGTGGAAACTAATCAGAAGGTGGGATAGCTGCAGCAACAATTACTGGGTTAATGTGACGGCCATCCCTCAGAATCGTACCTGCATTTAAGAAATTAAGTAAACAGGATGATACTGAGTCATACTAAATAACAACTGAAAGGTATGTTAGCCAAGAGGACTGTGACAAATCAGAATGGGTCAAAATTCTGTCTTCCCATCTGTAAAGTGAAGCAGGAAAAAGTACATTGACATAAACTGATTACACTCTGTAAACAAAATCTATATATTATTTAGGACTGGGATAACTTCTGAAGTGCAAGCTATCAAATTTCACAAATGGACTTTTAATGCTGGCAAACCAGTAAGACCTCAGCTGTGTATCACTCAACTGTCCAGATTTTTGGCAGAATGTCCAGATTTTTATCTTATATTTTTGGTGGGTTCCTCATAAAACTTGTGGTTTTGTGGCAAATCATTGTGGATTGAATTCACTAAATAATGACACACATTTGAGTTTCAGACTCAGTTTTTAAGAGCAATATTTAAAATGTATCCCTATATTTGGTCCTTTGCCCCCCCCCCCCCCATTATTTTAGTCTTTGTCCAGATTTCTTGAACTAAGAAGTTGAGAGGTATGTTCAGATGTTACAACATATTTTAAAGCTGTTGTCAGAATCTTTCAGAAGCAGTAAAATGAAAATGTTAGAAATTTTACCAATGGACAGGGAATTACCAAGTAATCGGAGAAAGTATGTATTGCAAAGTGATTCCAAGAACTCTGACAAGTTATTAACTTTAGTAGAACACTTAATAATTAACACAAAATTGTCTCCTTTGAAGTAAAAAATAAAACCTGGAACACCAGCTGACCCTGGAATGTTCAGAAACTACTGTAAGGCTAACCTCCTACTATTAAGTGATAACCTGGCAAAATTTCAAACCCCCATGAACCTTGAGAGAATTGCTGCCTGTGAGGAACTGTTCACAGTAACCCTATGCAAGCACATTAATAGCTGCATGGAGGCAGCTGTACCCAGCAGGAAGGAGTACAAAAATTAAATGTAAACTCTTTTGGCTTTTCCCGATTAGTGGTCGCCACAGCGGAACTCCGGTCCACTAATGATTGGCAGTGGATTTTTACGGTGCCAAGTTGCCAGCCCGACGCCCAACCTTCATGGTAGGAACACCCATCCATGCAGGCACCTACCTGCATGTCTTTTACGTCACTCAACCACGGGGAGGACATGCAGATTCCTCACATAAGGTGCTCCAGCTGAGAATCAAATGGGAGAACCTCTTGCTGTGAGGCGACAACGCTAACTGCTGCACCACCGTGGCCTAAACAAGCCACCCTGGTAGAATCACATCAATAGGCTGTATAACAGAAGGAAGAAAATCATGGTAAAAATTTGGAGCTGTATCACCAGCAGGATAAAATCGCTCTCATCAAACTAAACAAACAAATCAGAGAACAAATAAGTCTGCCAAAGGATGTGAAGAGTATGTTATAACATGAGATTTTAATTGTGAATAATGTTAATGATGATGACAACAATACCAATTTTCACAGAGCAGTTTTTTACAATATAATTATTATAATACATTGATTAAAAATATCATTTTGAAATACTGGGAGAAATGTAGGAGTATTCCTAATTCCTTAGCTCTCTTTTTAAACCATCCTGTTATAGTACACACAAAAGGGAAAACATTTTAATGAATTGTATGAACAACGGAGCCTCTAAACAGCTTTTACTAGCAAATGTAAGGCTGGCACGTTGAAGTGTAGTTAACGTAAACAGTGCTCTTATATATTAAACAAGTTTGAATACTACCCTGTAGCAGGAAATGCAAGAAATTTTAATAGCCAAAAAATTCTATAATTGTAATAGTAAGAGGGTGATTTACCTTGCTATTTGTGGGGCTTATCCAGCATTTTATACTGGAAAAACTGAAAGACCCCTAAAAAATGTATTTATGAACATTTATACTATAAAAGGACAGCTACAGACAATAATCTTCTGGCTAAACGTAAAAAAATGTGTGTGAAAAGTAGTTTTCTTTTTGCATTAGAAAAAGTGGCTTTCGAACCTCAGGGAAGGGCATGGCAAACTCGAACTGAATATCGCAAATTGGATTGGCAGCTGTTATTGGGAGCAAATTTGGCACCAGGTTTGAATAATTGCATTTCTACCAGTCCTGTTTTGAAACTCAGGGCTGCTAGATTATAAATTACCAACCACATTTTATTAATGTATTTATAATATGCTCATAAGGTTATATATATATATATTTTTGTAATATATTTTCATCATTTCATATTCTTTATAATTTTATTTATTTATTTATTTATTTAACATTTGTTGACCGGGCTAGTCTAGCTGGATATATGTCAATTTTCAATAGAGGCCCTGGGAGATAAGCTCCAAAAGAACAGACAAAATTTAAAAACAAATTACAGTTACAAGGCATTTAACAGATATAGTTTAGATAAGATAAAAATACAGATAAAATACCACATCCCTTATTTTCAGGTTTGAATCTTTTTTTTTTTTCTTTTTCTTCATAGAAGGAGAGCAGCAGGAAGGAAAAGGGAAATTCTAGAATCGGGGCCTAGTACGGAGTTAGGAAAGAGACGAGGAATAAAGGAGAATATAAAGAGGAAAAGGAGAGAGAAGGGAAGTGACGTGAGCTTCAAGTAGAGCAGGAAGCTGGTCGAGTATCTATTAAGTCCAGCTGGGTAAACTAAGTCCAACTTTCAGGTAAAGTGACCTTTAGAATATGAAGATATAAGGTGGAATAGCCAAGGAAAAGTTACGTGGTGATGTAACAGGAGGAGAGAGTTTCAGTCAGGGTTACTGCAGGGACAGAGCCAGCGGCTAGTAATATGAAGTTTAAGTTTCTTTCTGAAAAGTGAAGTAGGGGAGATATTAGTGAGGTCTCCAGGAAGTAGGTTCCAGCTTTTCCCCACTGTTTAGGAGAAAAGGGAGTCACCTGCTTTATTGTTGGATTTTTGTGTAGATACTAATAGTTTGTTAGATGAGCGAAGGTTAGAAAGATTTTTATATGGACTGATGAGATTTGTAAGAACTGGTGTTTTATCTGGGTAATAAAGGATTTTTTGGGTGATAATTAGTTGCTGAAATAAAAACTGATTGTGCAGTTCAAGCCAACCGAGTTGTTTTAAATTTATGCAGTGGTGTGTTCTAAATGGGGAGCTGGTAGCAAATCTGGCTATACTGTTATAGGAGATAGACAATTTGTTTAGGTCAGTTTTAGATAGATTAGTATATATAGGTGAGGCATAGAAGAGAGTAGAGATACGGTGGGTGTGGGCAATGGTAGTTCTAGCTGTAGGAGTGAGGAAGGGCTTGATTTTGTAGAGGGAGCCAAGTTTTTTGTTTATCGATTTTATTGTGGTATTAATATGAGTGTCATAGTTAAGGCTATGGTCAATAGTAACCCGCAAAGGTTTGGTTGCTGTGTCAGGAGATATGACCGTGCCATTTTTGGATATGATAGAGAAATGAAGTGGAGTAGATTTTTGTGTTGGAGTAAATAGCAGTAGTTTAGTCTTTTTAGGGTTAAGGAGGAGACATTGCTGTAAAAACCAGTCTTCTACAAGCTCAAAGACATTTTGGGTGAGGGTCTGAAGTTCAGATGGGCTTGTGGCTGAGGAGACTAAGGTGGAATCATCAGCATATTGTATGGTTACAGCTTGGGGGATACTAGAAGCTAGATCACTGATAAAGATTGAGAATAAAAAAGGGCCTAAAATAGATCCTTGGGGTACACCAAGGGAAACAGGAAGAGGGGAGGATAGAGTGTTTTCCCAGAGCACTGCCTGTTTCCGATTATCTAAGTAAGACTTGAACCACTGCAGTGCTTGAGTGTCAAGTGAGAGTGATTTCAGAAGATTCAAGAGAATATGATGATTAACCATGTCGAATGCTTTTGAAAGATCAATAAAGACAGCAGATGAGAGGATGTTATTGTTACGGTTTTTGTTGATGTGATCAGTAAATGAAAGAAGGGCAGTAGTAGTGCTATGGAAGGGACAAAAGCCATGCTGAGAGTGAGCTAGTAGTCCATTTAGAAGGAGGTGGTCAAGTAGTTGTCGGTGGATGCATTTTTCCATGAGTTTAGCTAAGGGAGAAAATAGGGCAATTGGACGAAAGTTTGAAAGTTCTGTTGAGTTTCCACCCTTATGAAGGGGGATAATATGTGAGATTTTCCAGATGGCTGGGATAGTACCTTCCTTTATGGTTCTGTTAATTATGATTGAGATAGGGTAAGCTATTACTTTGACTGCATTTTGAATATACTGAGCAGGTAGTAGGTCTGCAACGGGGGCAGAGGGTTTGAGTTTTTGTAGGAGGGTACTGATGAGGGATGTAGGGACAGGTTGGAATTGGAAAGTGGGTGGAGAGGTAAAGGAGGAGGGGGTGAAAAAGTAGATACAGGAGGTAGTGAGTAAGCAAGAGACTGGATAGCTTCAGTAAAGAAGTTGTTGAAGGAGTCAGCAATTTGTTTGGGAGTGCCTTTGGTGATACCGGAAGGGGTGGGTGATTTGGAGGTGCCTGGATGAAGGAGTGTATTGATCCCTGACCAGAATTTCTTAGGGCTTTGGTGGTTGTTTTGCTGGAGTTGAAAGAAGAATTTTTTTTTGTCTAATAGTACAGATGCTTTAGTAGAGTTTCTAAGCTGTTTAAATTTTATGCGATCAGATGGGTCTTTAGAAGCACGCCATCTTGACCATAGTTTGTTTCTCAGCAACATTTTGTGCTTAGTTTCTTTTGTAAGCCAAGGTGCAATTTTGGTCCTATTCCTAAGGGTACGGGAAGGGGCATGGAGGTTGAGGATTTCAAGGAACTTAGAATTGAAATAGGCAATTGCTTCGTCAAGTTGAAGGTGTTTTAAGGGTGACCAGTTACAAAGGCTTAGTTCATTTTGGAATTGTTAAGGGTTAAATTGTTTATTGGAGTGAGTGGTTCTGAAGGTTGTAGGTCTATGTGTATTGGTCTTATGTCAAAGTAAATAAGTTAAAGAGTGATCACTCATATCTTCATGGAGGATGCCTATTGTGTAGTTAGGGGAGAGAGTATTTATAAGGATCCAGTCAAAGATGGATTCTTTGTTGGTGAGTTTATAGATGCGAGCGGGTGAGGAAACAATTTGAGAAAAGCCATGTAGGTTAATGTGGTTAGAAGGGTTATCAGTATTACAGGTATTCCAGTCAATATTAAAGTCACCTAGGACAATGGTTTCTTGAGGATAGGTAGTGGAGAGCCAGCTGAGGATATTTTCAAGAAGGTTGACGTTATTACCTGGTGGAAGATAAGAGCATAGAATATAGATGGATTTACAAGTATTTAGTTGTAGTTTGGCAAAAAGAATTTCAGAGTTGGTGTCTGATGGAAGACAAGTGTTTAATGGTGTAAGTTGGAGCCCTGTTTTATATAGTAAGGCTATTCCCCCTCCCTTCTTGTTAGGGTGATCCACTCTTAAAATACTATATTCTGGAGGGGTGATATCACAGTCCTGTACATATGGTTTTAGCCATGTCTCTGTAAGACATAAAATATCAAAGTTGTGTAACTGAAGTATGGCATGAAGCTGAGTTATTTTATTATTAATACTACGTATGTTTAAATGAGCTAATAAGAGGGAGTTAGGAGAGTGTGTAGGGGTGTGTAGGGATGAGGAAGAAGGACTGGTTGTGTAGGTAGTTGTGTTGTTGGTAGGGTCAGGGTTGGGATGAATGTCACCATCTAAAAGGAGGTGAAGGTGTAATCTGGAGGTGTGAATTAGTGTTAGATTTGGTAAGGTTTGTGGTTTCTTGAAATGGTAGTGTTTGTAGTAAATATGGGTGACTCTGTGATATCTTGGGAAGAAATAATTGGATGTATATGTTATGTTTATGTGTTTTAGGGTAGGTGATAGAACAGGAAGGGATGTTTTTTTTGAGGAGTGATGGAAGTTAGAGCAGTCAAGGAGTTCATAGGCAGTAGACATATAAATAAGGAAAAGGGAAGGGAGAATTGAAAACAGTAGTAGGGATATAAGGTAAGGAGATAAGGATGAAATAGGCATGATGCTAAGGAGGTGGAGTATGGGAAGTAAGGAGTTGAGAGTGAAAGAATAAAGTAGAGGAGTGGTGAGGTAGTTGGAAGATGCTGGAGAGGGATGGCATGTGGTTGGCCAATAAGGAAGTGGGAGTGGTTAGAGAGGTATAAGGCTAGATGCATTGGGGGTGGGTGGGATTTGGGGGTAGGGTAGGGGAGCGGAGTGAGCCCGCAGGGTGAATGGAGCGGGAAGAGCCAATCAAGGAGGAGAAAGACCAGCCTGTGAAAAACAATCAGTGGAAATGCTGATTGCTGGCAGCAAGTTAAGGTACAGGTAGGTGAAAGAGGTGATAAATGTAGAGAGAGTCTGAGTAGGTTGGGACAGTAGGAGGATAATGATGAATAATGGAAGATTAAAGTAAGACAAGGCAGAGTTAAGTAAGTAACAGTAGCTTTTAATGAAATAAGTAGTTACTTCAGTAAAATCAGTAGATAAAACGAGTTCACTGAGTATGGCAAACATGAGGGAGTTGGATAGATTTATAAGGAAGAGGGTGCCATCTAGTGGGCAAAATGTGTAGTACACAATAACTCCTGGGAGGAAATAAGTAATCTGATAGTAGGAGAGGCAAGTATGGAAGCCAAGTAAAGGCTACGAGAGGGGTGGGGGGGGTTAAAAAGTAGGAAAAGTTATGGCTGCTGGCTATTCTGGAGAGGTAGGGATTTTAAACAGACCTAGTGTTTAGACAAATATACTGTTCAAAAAGCAGCGGACATACTTTCTTGCTTTCTTGAGGGGATGGATTCAAAGGATGGCCTCTATTCCTTATTATAGGAAAAGGCAGCAGGTATTATTGATTAGAAGGAATCCTGGTCATCAGGACAGGTTCCAACCCTACTGGAGGACAGGCAGCTTGCCAGGCTGGGTAGAACAAGGGAGAAAGAAGACAAAGTAATAAATAAACCAAGTAGGACAGTTAAGCCAGCTAAAAAAAGTAAAAATACAAATAGTGCTATGCTGAGAACATTGAAACAGTTAAGGACTGACACACATTAGTAAAAAAGAGTAGTAAACCATAAATAAAAAGCAAATAGACTTTTAAACCAGCTCAGGTAAATTCTTAACGCACAGTAGAAACTAGCTAAGGCAATTCCCGGCTAGAGTAAAGCAGTTAAGGTATATTCAAGCTCACAACAGTAATGTGCCACTTTCTAAGCCCACTATTATGTCATTCACAACCCAGGAATATTTAGTGAGAAAGGATGCCCATAGTAAAATGCATAACTCTTCCAATTAGTATACCACCTTCCCAATAAACCCTGTTACTGAATAAATCCTGGTAAATAGGCACATATCCTCAGTTAAATAATGCAGAGGCTAATGAGGAATAAAAAGTAGGCAGGGAGAATAGCTTACATTTGAGCGACGCTAAGAACGTTTACCTGGTTAGCAAGAGTGAACAGTCGGGCTAAACACTGTGTAATTCACTGCCGAGACTGGAGAAATACAGTGTTTATGCAAGGCAGCCTCTATAACTTAAATATTTCATTGTCCTACTGTTTTACTGGACCTAAAAACCTGATACTATTTCTTTAAGTAACCATTATTTATTAGTTTGATTTAATTAATGTAATTGACTTAATTTCTGTGGCTGTATAAACTTGGCTTGTATGTTTGAAACTAGTTCTGATGAAGTTTGAATGTGATAAGACAAAAGCTTGAAACTGTTTTTTATTGTTAAAGTACTTATTAAAAGTGTGTTTCTATACATAAAAGATTTTGGATTATCCTTTGTCAAATAACCTTTGAGAAAAGCTTTGCAGATCTTTTAAGCTGCTAAGAAATCCCTGTTGAAAATTGGACATATTGTAGTAAGGTTGACCCCACTAGTAAAATGCCATATGTGTCACTGATAGGTTGATGGACCACTCATAAAGCATCAAGTTGAGCTTGCCAGCTAGGTTGTTGGTCCATCCTGGAATGTGCATTGCTGCTAAAAACTTCTGTGAATATATTGCCCATTTCCAAATCCTCATGGCCTCTTGATATGGGGGTAAGATCTGGTTCTCCCTGTTTGCTGATGTACCAGACTACTGGCATTTTGTCTGAGTTGATAGAAATCCCACCTGTGGAAGGCTGTTCTGGAAGGTCAGCAATGCCTAAAGGACTGCCATTATTTTCAGGACATTTATGTGAAAATTGGACTCAGTATCAGTTCACACATCATTGACCATTGTTTCCTTGAAATGTCCTCGCCCATCCCAGAGAGGAAATGTCCATGGTTACTGTGGCCTTGGGAAGGTGAAGGATGAAGGTCACCCTGGTAAGCCTGTAGAAGACTCCATCCACCACATTAAATATCAGCAGACAATGGAGAGTTAGATGGGCATATCTACAGTGTCTACTGATTGAGACCATTGCACACTTAGAGTCCATTGTAGAACTCAGATGAGAAACCCTGAGTGACGTAAAGGTAGAACAGAAACTGCCAAGCAGAAACTGTCATAAGATTGGCAACTTTTAGAATAAATGTAGCTGGTGGGCCAAGGAGGGCTGGAATTGCAGTTCTTAAGGATGGAAGTCGTTCCTATGGGAATATGGCAGATGTGTCCAGATGGCTTCCTAAGAAAGAGTTTGTGAAGGTTCTAGGGGAGATTTTTCCATATTTACTGGGATGGCAAAGGACAAACAAAAGTGAAACAAATAGTCTGTGGCTGACAGAAGAGACTGCTTTGGTGTGGCAACCAAGAGCCAGTTGTCCGGATATGGGGATATGTAAATCCCTCTGAGTCACAGATGGGCTTCAATAACTGCCATGTGTTTGGTGAACATCCAGAGGGTTGTAGTGAGATCAATAGGGAAGGCTTGAAAATGACTGGGAGTAGCTCCTAATTGACAGTATAGATACCTTCTGGACTCTCTGGCAATCTTTACATGGAGATAAGCATGTTGAAGGTCTATGCAGTAGATCTAGTTGCCCTTCAGTAGACAGAGAAGAATGGATTGCACTGTAACCATCCAAAATTGTGTCTTTGTTATGTACTGGTTTAGACCACTTAAGTCTAGAATTGGCCTGAAGTCCTCTGACATCTTTGGAACTAAAGAGAAACTGTAATAGACTTTGGAACCTTTCTGAGTTTGTTTGAGACCTCCTGGATGAATCATTTTTGGAACAAGTTTACAATTTTCTTGGCATCTGCCCTTTCTAAAGGGGAGTCAGGCCTGCTAGTGTCAGGGGTAGCATTTTTGGGGTCAAAGAGAATGGACTGACATAGTGACTGGATATTATTCTCTTTACCCAGTTCTCTTGCGTGATGGTAATCTACACATCCAGTTAAAGATACCCCTAAAGATGTGCAGTTGGCAACCCTTCAGGGATGCTGAGGTTGCTTCCTCGAGAAAGTACCTCTGAATCACTGGTTTTGTAGACTTCCTTTGCCCTTGGAGAAAAATTTATGAAATGGGCCTTCTCTGCCATGGATGACCCTGACTGAAGAGATGTCATAAGGAAAGCACTGCGAGTTTTTGACTCAGAGTGCTTTGGACCCCTTCTGATTCCTGCAGAAGGATCTCTATGGAGAATCAAAGTGAACTCCTTTGGAAGACAGCATCTTACCTTACTGCTTCTTCTTGATCCTGGGACCAAACAGAGAGGACCCATCAAAAGAGGAATTAAGAAAGGATGTCTTGAAGTTGCTCTGAAAATCAGATAAGTGGATCCAGGCATGACACCTCATGGTAATGCTAGTACCTACCTCTCTAACCACTCCATCAGCTACATTGTGCAAGAATCTCATGGAGACATTAGAAATGGTTAGCACAGTTGCTACCTGAGCCTTGATTTGCTTCCAAGTGTCAGGAGTGGCAGGCTTATTCAAAGTCTATAATGCCTCCTCTCCAAGATCTGATCGGAATCTTGACAAATGCGTGAAATAATTTATTGCTATGGGAGTACACATATCAGAAGCATACACCTTCCTCCCCATGAGGTCCATCATCCTACACTCCTTGTTGGGAAGCCAGAACACTGGACTGTTGTCATACAGTTCCTTCTTGCTGGCTGTTGCCACAATAATGGAGTCCAATAGACGGTCATTACTCCAATATAGTCCGTCCTTAGGTAGGTGAAAATTTTTATCTGGTTGTCATGGCATACTTTCTGTTAGGTCATGCTGTCTTTGCCATCAAGGCCATCATATGGTTGGCAGAAGGGATCACCTAAGAGGAAAAGGGAATAAACCAGATGGCCTCAAAAAGAACCTCCTCATCTAGAAAAGGGGGTTGGTGAGCCAAGTACCTCTCTGCCCCATTTAATCTAAGATTTTGCAGAATTTAGAGTCTTTGGAAAGGACTTAAGGACCCTCTGCTTCACAAAGTTTACTGTTCAGAGTGATGTACTCCATAGGGGAGTCAGTGTCTTCCTCTTGCATGTATGCTTTCATGGTGGTTCTGAAGGGGACTCTTCTGAAGCACATGATGACTCAAGATAACTCTAATAGAGGACTTGTTTAAGGACTTCAGATCTGTGTTGTCCATTGAAAGGATGATGAGTAGGAAAGTTTGCAGACTGAAAGTTGCCCAGGGATGGAACCATGGCAGAAATCCAAATAAGCCCAGTGTTGATACCAAAATAATTATTTGATTGTTTATTTATTTATTTTTTATATAAAACAAACAAATAATTATTTATATTTCCACTACCCTGGTAAGCAAATATAAATAATTATTTGTTTGTTTTTTACTTATTTATTTATATTTGCTTACCAGGGTAGTACACTCATCAATATTGACCAATTTCAGGCTCATCCTGGGTGAAATACAAAACATTTCACAAATAAAATCACAGAAATGTAAGCAATAACAGACATACTAGTTGGCATAATGGTTAATGTCTTCACCCTTCATGCACAAGGTTCAATGTTTAATCCTGATCTCCTGCAACTGTCTGTTTAGAATTTGCATATTCTCACTGTGTCTCTGTGGACTCCCTCCCATCTCTGAAAAGCATGCAGACTGCTTCCATCTCAAACTTACCTAAGAAATAATTGTGGGCAGCAGCATAGATTCTAGATGGTGCTCTTCAGGGGGAAAAGTTGTGTAGACCAATCACTTTGGGCATCTACTGTAGTGAGCAGTATCCTCAAGACAGGAGAGCATGGATCACAGACTGCACGCTGGAGCAGAATTCACAATAAAGTAAAAGAAATATCATAGATATGGGAAGAAAAAGAAAGGGTGTATTAGTGAAGATTTGGAAAAGGCATCACATGGGACATGGAGAAATGATGGACATACTGAAGGGGATGCACTAACTAGCAGTATTGTTCAACAGATGCAAGATATATGAATGTTCTGTACTAGAACAG